>NC_047514.1:25170304-25290450 GCF_902827115.2 Pseudochaenichthys georgianus | reverse complement strand
TGTAGATTGCTAACCACAAACTCAAGAAAACATCCAGTGCTGATGGAGACATTTACTAGACTGGGTCATTTTCCACTGTTCCATTATTCATCTGCGTAAGACGAGACACTTGTTTTCTCCTCTGTCAACAGCTCATCAAAGAGGGCGCTGAGGATTCATTATGGAAATGAAGCCCTCATTGTCACCCTCTGCAAATCAGATGCAAGGTCTTTGCGCCGAGAATCATCATCATCATCATCAATCTAACTCACATTAACACGGCCTCGATATGAAAAACATGCACAGCGTCCTAATGGCACTAATAAAGACGGTTGCTAATGTTTTGCCGAGGGTGAAGGCTGCAGACGGGGCAACAGCTCGCGCCTCACATGTTTGCCTTTTTTTTCAAAACATGCCATTGCGGGTGACAAATGCCAAACGGCCCCGGGCGGAGTGCAGAGAGATTTGTGAACTGTAACAGAGTGGGAAAGGTTGCACTCTGACCGGGGTCACCAAAACCCTCCAGCAACCCAGCAGGTCCAGCAGTTGTCTTAGTTTAACCGTGGCTTCCCACAGCTCCAGCAGCTTTGGTTGGCAGGATAACCACATTTCAACCAGCGTGTGTCCATTTTTAAGGATGGACAAGTACTCTAAACCCTAGCTGCTGGTGTAAAGAATGAATGATGAGGCTCCAGTTTTAGCTTGATTCTTATAACAGAGGATATTCTCCCAACCAGTCCTCAGCCCTGCAGGGTAAATTAAGATTCATTTATTGGCTATGACAGAAAATAATTATGAGAATTGTTTAAATGATCTTGAGGAGCTAGTGAAGACAAAATAAAAGCCAGTATGACTATTTAGCATCCGCTTAGGAAAACAAGAGGCCGTTTCGGGGAGGCTATGGCTTGTGATGGTAGCCGTTAACTTGCCCCTCCGCCCTTGCTCCATTATCTCAATTGAAGCAGTTAGTTACAGCAAATGGACAGTATTAAAGTGACACTTCTTGGCTCCTAAAGCAGGTGCTTACGTTATAAAACGCATTCAATTCCAGCTCGGAGCTGCAGCTTCTTAATAGCTCGTTCACTGTTAGCTATTACTGAAAATGAAAAAGGTTTTTTTGCCAATGTGTTCCATACTGCCAGTTTGGGATTTTTAACCTATCTCAATCTTCCTCAAAGAGATTATAACGGGAAAGATGGGATTCCAAGACGTCTCCTGTTTTCCACTTGGGTAACCAGGGGCATCCGGACCGTTACATGTTTGATAACAAATCCATATAGCTTTCAGCTGCTCCTGATGAAAGGTATAATCTCATCCGCTGACAAATAGGGCCTGTCTGCTGTGTGCTGGAGGAGCGTTTCAGTGTGTGCATGTGTGTGACACAGCAAGCTGAATACTGGCACACACTGATAAAAGTATTTCGTTCAACCAATTAAAAATGTTTAGGGTAATGGTTCACATCTATACTCTATAGCTTGAGCCAAGGAAAAATAAATAACTTGTCTCTAACAATATTTCTTATGTCCATGGAAACTATGATATAAGACTTGGTACAAAGTATATTTTCTTGTTGAAGGAAGTCAATTAATTTAAATCTATATTTAATCCAAACAAACAAATATAGATTTTATCAAACAGTTTTTTCTCGTTAAAATTAACTAAATATTATTTGTTTTATCCAATCAAAAATGTATACATTTTGTTAAACTATAATTTTCTCATTTAATCTAATCCAAAAAAATATAGATTACATCAATAATTCTCATTACACATTGTGATATTTAATAACGGATTTATTACTTATAAAACAAAACATATGTACAGGGTATCTGCATTGTTCAAATAAAATGTAACAATTTAAAATACATAGAAAACTGCACCGCGGTTGTATGCCTAAAGGCATAAAAATGAAAAAGAATTCTTGCCAGAAAACAGTCAAGTTTCTCAAGGGTCAGATTGGAACTTTGAAGAGCTGACAGCCAAACATATTGACCTTTGAAACCAAATGCGGACGCAACTTGCGTACTCTACCAGCCAGAGCAGAGCCCATCAGTGCCACAGGGTATATTGCTATAACAGTTTTTATATTTTCAAACAGTTGAACTTCAGAATGACGAACCATAACTAGTCACACAACAGGTGTGTAACCGTTTCATTCTCCAGGACAGTCACATACGTTTTCTGTGACTTGTTATTGTCTTTATCATTTTCCATGCATTTCCAACCTGAACTAAGCTCAATTGTAGAGCTGGTCATAGAGCTTCTTGACCTTGGTGGCCATGCCTTTCGGGTCCAGCTCCATGAAGACTTTCTGGATATATTCAAATGTCAATTTTAATGTCTTGGGATATTCCAGATTGAGAGCATAAAGGAAGCCCAGGAGAATGGCGACAGCATTTGCAACAGACGCCAACTTATTCACAACCTCTTGTCCCTCAAGAATGATGCCAATGTCTTTGGTTGCGGCTTGTGCATCTCTGATGACGAAGATTGCGATAGTTTCCCGCTGAAGAATTTGTCCAGCCTCATCCTTCTCCAACACCTGGAAAAATAATTTAGGAAAAAAGAATCTGAAATCAATAAGCTCGGGTTTCCCCCCAGATTGAATAGCCTAACTGTTAAGACATATCGTGGACGTCCTGGAAGGCCATAATTGGCTGTAAGAAGGAATTGTATTGTTGATGCATAGCTTTGGCTCTTGTCTGTCAGCTATGTCTGAGCACGTCTTAAACACTACTAGGACTGCCTATTGGTTACTCGCTGTGTTGGTGACATTTGAATTTGACTCCTATTACACTTGTTGTTAGTCACTCTGGATAGAGCACCTGCTAAATAACTAAAATGTTTATGTAAAATGTAACACACATCATATAAAGTGGAATTTTAACACCTCAACAGTAATCTTGCCTCACCAGGAATTCTTTGATCAGGTCCTCCACCGATTCTCCCATGTTGAGGATGAGACATTTGAGAGGCAATCTCCCTCTTTGTAGTGGTGTCAGTATCCTGCATGAAGACAGTCACAATAATTAATGTTAATTGTTCAGTTCGTCCATTCAATCAGTGCGAGTGTGCCACGGTTTGTTAATGTGGGATTGAGAGCTAGTGTATGTAGGAATGAATGCATGGGAATGAGCTTTAGGTGATAAATGAGTAAGGATGCATTTAGACAGTAGAGACATGAAAAAAGAGCATAGTTTGGCGTGAAGGTAGGGCTGGACACTTTCATATCAGTCGATAAAATAATGATTACAATATCAGTCAATTAGTGTGTCAACCATATTAAGGCCATGAAAAAACAGCCAAGAATTCCCATTACGCCAAAATGAATGTCTAAACATGTAGATGAACATGAAGAATGAATGTGCCAAGTCTATGAAACCTCTGGCTAAAAGGTTGCTGTGTCGGATCAGTGACCAATGCTATAGATAATTGATTATGTATTGAAAGATATATCTATTGTTATTGAGGCATATATGTAAGTGAGCAGTAAAGTAAAAAACATCTGTACATACCGTTTCCACAAATGGCAGGAGCTTTGTCCTTCTCCCGGATAGCTCCACCCTTCTTTCTGACGACTTGAATTAGTTCACTGCACTTCTCGTCAAGTTTCTGCATGAACCTTGCTTCAAGGGGTATTGTGGTTACTCTGATGAATTCTTCATTCACCTAGGGAATATAGGTAGTATAGGTATATATATCAAAAACAGACAAAGGATATGTGCCTCATGCAAAAGCATGTGATTTAGCTTTACGTACATTTGATTACACACACATATACATACATACTATGAGTAAAGTTAGTGTACCTCTTGAACTTCGAAGAGTGCTGGCCATCTCTCGATCATTTCGTGCAAAGATGTTTTCTTGTCGACAATTTCTTGCCTCCGAAATGCGAACGTCCGAGCCATCTTCTGTCTTATTGTTTGGACATTGTTCCTTTTCTTTACCTCAGACAAGAGGGCCACTCTCTCTTGCTCCATGGACTCTGTTGTCTCGTTGAAAGGCAGAGATGGGTAATGGTTAGACTCAGCTCGCCTAGGTTCTTTATGTTCTTTGCTGGGTGGGCATCCGTCAGCAACTTTCTTTTCAGAGTATTCACAGTCAGCTCGTCAGATGATGAACTGTGTGATTTCAGGTATGTGCGATAGTTGTACATCTTCGTCTTGCGTCTCTGTTTCCATCCGTAACTGTGGTTGAAGGACCCAGGTTCTTTCATACAGGGGTGTGTCTGTGTGAGTGCCTCTGCCACTTCACTGAAGTCTGCATCGCTAGGATAGGATTTGTATGAATAGACTTTGTCAGCGAGCGTTTCCAGTATGTTGGAAAGCATTTTAGAGCTGGGAGTGAGTCTAACCTGGTTTCTCTGGTACTCTGCATTTCCATCCCTAAGTTGTGTTTCTGTTGAATGAGAGAAAGTAGGGATGAGGAACACCTTGGGCCACTGCTCCTTTCTGTAGGTGTCCGAAGAAGGGCTGCTTACGGGTAATGTGTCACCCGAGCATGCAGATGAAGACATACTGGAATCATCTTGGCGTTGAAAATTAGCCTTATCCACAGAGTATTCCACTGGCTCTAAGAATAAAGTCACACTGGGTACTACATTAATAACTTTCAAAGTGGCAAGATCCTTGAGTTCTGAAGTTGAAGTTAAGTTAACCCAAGTGCCGAAATCAGCGTCTTTGTATTGAAGCCGTATTTCATTAGTTAGACCACAGAAATTCGTTATTTCTTGGATGACTTCGTCAACCGAGGAGGGGATGCCATTAGGAAGCTCCAGCTTGATGCGACTGTCCTCTTCTAAAATCACCAGGAGCCGCGTGACGCCCGCCATGTTTGGAGATCCTCTGAGTGGGAGGGAAAGAAAGCAGGGTGGGGTTTGGAGAGAGAGAAAGATATTAGAGATGTGCTTTTTTCATGGTTGACTAATGATTGTGTGCTATGAACAAATAGTTTTACGTGCAACATTAGCTTTGTTGAATTTAAATGATATGATCATTCATGTTAATTACAATGAAAACAAAATTAACCTGCATAATTCATCACATCCACTTTGCTTCTGACCCACCCCAAACAGATATTACTTTATGCTAACCTTAACCTTGAATATATCGCTTGAGTGTAATAAGCCGCATGGCCCCAACTGTGTAGTCTGCCAGGGGGTAAGGATCGGTCAGTTGAGATGCCTCAAAAACTTCAATCTCCTTCGAAGGCGAGATTTCGAGTTGATAGGCTCTGTAGTGTTCCATGTACCAAGAACTTAGTTTCCGAACAATGAAGACCAATTCCTTTGTGAGAACCACCATCTGGATGATTTCCGTGAATGCAGGCATCCCTCTGATTGATCCACGAGCAAGGATCATTCCAAGTCTGTAGTTAAATCCGTTATAGATGACATTTTTGGCCAAAGAAACTTCCTTCACATTTGGGTTCTTGTGTTTGACAGCCTGTGCAATATCATCTTTCAGGATGTCAATGCTAACAGTTGAGAACTGTTTCACTTCCAGTAGAGGCTTAGGAAAGCTACATGAGTAGAGCTGGTGTGTTATGGATAACTGGTGTCTCTCTGCCAAGGACAACAACAAGTTTTTAAAGCAGCTAGTGTGTCGTACAACTCTCTTAAAAAAGCTATGCTTGGCTTCAAATCTTAAAGTCCAGAGAGAAACTAGAGGACCAAACTGATAGATTAGCTGTGGGTAGTGTTCCAAGAAGTGATGCTTAGGAAGCAAGTTGGAGTCTGGGAAAACCTCCTTAAACCGTACTCTATGCTCAGAGATTTTGAAATTCAAATAAGCTATCGTTTCGTCAGTGTGCACCGGTGTGACAACAAGGTCAACTATGTCCTTCAAGTCAGTGAGGAGATTCCAGGCAGGTTCATCAGCAGGCACTTTCTGTCCCAGGAGGAGCGGCAAAAACCTGATCAAACTCCAATTCTCGTGAGAATTGCCACCAACTGTTCTCCTTGTTGCATAGGTAAGAGGCACAGGATGGGGACAGTTTGTTTTATCTGTCCACTTGAAGGGGAAAGTTTTTATAGAGTCATTCAAAAATTCCAAAGTAAAGTACTTCTTCGAGGTGAACACAGAGAGACAAAGAGCTATTTCACGAGGAACAATTCCTTCAAATAGATCATGAACGATGTCTGGAGGAAAGCCAGTTGTGACATTAAAATGAGCAAGTTTTTCTGACAAAACACACCTCTTAACACCAAAACAATTGGCCAATGATTCTTCCTCAAGTGTTTTAAGATGTCTTGCGTGACCCTCCTCTGTCCTCAAAGAGAATGCTCCACTTCCTATGTCACTCGTTTGAAAATCTAATTTCCGAGCTGTACAAAACCTACAAACATAAGCACTCGAAAAACTCTCCACAAAACCAGCAAGACTATGAGCACCTAGGTTGTCAGCAACAACACATTGCACTGTTCCCTTTACACATTTTCCTAACTTGGCCACAAATATTCCATGTTGCTCTAAAATAATGATGTCATTAATCAAAGGTTCAAGAACTGCCTTGTATCCATACAACTTTACATCATCACTTTTGATCAATGCAGCCAAGTAGATTGATGACAATGAAGAGTGTGAACCAGGTGGAAGATTGCCTAAAATCCAGTATATGGCACAGATTTTATGTATTTTGCGCGAAGTCCCAAGGGGATTACAAACCTCAAAATCATCTATGTACAGAATTAATGAAACTGCACACTCATTTGATAAAAGACTGTTTTCTTTAAAGTTCGCACCATCCCAGAGACATCTGTATACCTGCCTCTCACTTGACACTGATTGAAGTTTCTCCTTTAAATTAACTGCATTGCTGAGGATAGTCTCACAATTCAAAACCTGCTGCAACGTTTTTAGTACAGGAATATATTGAAAAGACCTTCTGTTCTTTCGGTCAATTACATATTCTACTGGTTCCACTACACAGAACTTACTTCTATAATATTTGTTGCGCCTCCATGCAGTAGATAATGGGCCTTCTTTTCCAATAACAAGTTGAATAGGATGTGAGGTACAGAGTTCTGTCGCTAACTCTTGGACAAGTGATTCATCTACCCGACAGTTATGATCCACAAAAAACTGAGTGATAGTCTCCTGAGTGACCGGCACAGACACAGTCCCTATGAGATATTGCAGTTCCTCAAGGAGTATATTTACAGCTGCACTTGACACCAGGTAGCTATGTTCCAATTTCAGTAAAACTGAGGCTAATTTAGCTCAACATCTTTTCTCAAATCTCTAGGTTCTTCAAAAGTTGGTTCTTCAAATTGTAAATCCTCATTTAACTCAGTGTCACTGTTAACTGAATCCAAAGCAGAAGGATTGAAGAGTGATCTGTGAACTATTCCAGGTTTTAAATCTCTAACTGTACACACTTTGTGTTTTCTCCATTTATGAGTGTGGAAACTTCCATATATGTTGGTTTGATATAAACAATCAACATAAATACAAGGAACTAATTCATTATTTTTCAAATGTTGGCCAATGTGGTGAAAAAAGTCTGTTTCAGTAGTAAGTTGATTTTCGTCACAAAGATGGCACTTAAAATGTGAGATATCTGCTCTTGAGGATTGCTGAGAAGGGTGTTGTGTACAAAGATGCTTCAGTAGTGCATTCCATGTTTTACATGAAAATGGGCAGTTTTCATATAGGCAGGGATAAGCATGGTGCCTTCCATAATGTTGATGATCTAGTCTATAATGTTTTAGCAGTTCAGATATTCTGGTACATGAATAGCCACAGTCCTTGCATCTCCACATCCATCAAATAACCAATAACTCCTCCTCGTTTGCAGAGAAATGGCAAAAATATATAGCACGGAAAAATAAAACTTGAAGTTGAATTAGAACCACCATGCGGGCCGGGACGCATGGTATGCTAGGTAGCCAGCTAATAACATGGTGGTATGCTAGCTGCTTGCTAGCTAGCTAATTAACGTTACCGCTGTAACATAAGTTACGGATAAAATGAGTTAATTTATGCAACATTTACCAACGTCGACATCACGTATTGTTACCAAGTGTAAAGTTAAACTAAACTAAGTTTAAGACTTACCAACGTGGACATTACGTAATGTTAGCAAGTGTAATGTTAAACTAAACTAAAGTTTAACATTTACCAACCTCGACATCAAATAATGTTACCAAGTACGTTTGCAGAGAAATGGCAAAATATATAGCATGGAAATAACAGTATGCTACGAAATACAGCAGCATAATTAAATTGTTGTTTTCACTTACCACAATGTAATGGTTGCTCTCTGTCTCTCCGGTGCAGGAAAAGATCTGTCGTGCTGAGAAATGGCTCTCTTCCTGGGCGGCCTGGGTTGTGTGAAGACGGTCCTGTTTTATAGCTTTCTGTTTAATGCGCATGTGCGGGCCTATGCGTAACCTTAAAATTGTATATTCGTCAAAACGGATATTTCTTAGTTGAGCTCTGAATTAAAAATATTTTCATTCAAAAAATATATTGAAAAACAAATTATTATTTGAAAAAATGAAACAAATAATGTTAAATTCCCATTCAGTAACGCCGCTATAGTTACTGTGATTTAAATGGGTGCGTTACTGCGTTACATTATGTGATCCAACTAAACTGAATCTCGCTGCGGATGTAACTCATAGGCGAATACAGCGATGTCCTCTCACAGTACCATGGAAAAGTGAAAGTGACGAGAGAGGAGTGATGATTGGTTAACGCGGGGTACATTTCAGGGTAAGCAAATCAGAGACGGAGTTGGGCGGGTCTTGCCTTATGGGGAACATACACAGACACACAAACACTTGCTAACACGCAACGCCCACCACCAGCACACACACACACAAACACACACACACACACACACGCACGCACACACACACACACACACACAATGGCAGATGCAAGTATCAGCGAGAGCAGCAGCGCATTTACAACTTGGAGATATAACCACTATTTTCAATCTGTGGGGATAAAGGACGCAAAAAATATTACGGTCAAATGTAAACTGTGTGCAGGACAGAAAGCATTGTCCACTTGATTGTTGAGGCTACAATAAAGATGCCTGTCAAAATGTCTAAACATATCTTTTGTAAGTAACTTGCCCAACACTGGTTAGGGCTGAACGATTAATCGATTTTAAATCGAATTCGCGATTGGCAATGATGCGATTATCGAATCGCAAAGCCTACGATTTAAAAAAATCTTTCTTCTTGTGTGTCAGTCATCCACACCAATCAGAAGTGCTATGCTCCACATGTACCAGCCATTGTTAACCAATCAGAAGTGGCCCATGATAGAAGGTGATAGACAGATTGATCCAATCACCTGCCAAGTAATTTTGAAAGTGCCTGCCCTTTCCAAACGGCTTCCAATGGAGATTTCCTAGATGGTTTGGTGAAACGTCTGAGTCAGGTTAGTAATGCTCCATCACATGTTTTACATCTATTACAGGGTGAATCTTAAACTGAAGCTTGACTTTAAAGCAACGGAAGTTTCATGTAAATGTGGTTCTTTCACTCGTAGCTCGGGCTGTGGGGGGTGCTAGAGACGAGCATGTTGATACGACCTTCCTAGCCGGAGATATGGCCGCATTTTACAATAGCCTTCCGTTGGGTTGCTTAAAAACAAATATTGCAAATCGAATTGCAATATTTGTCAGAAAAATTGCAATTAGATTTTTTCTAAAAATCGTGCAGCCCTAATGTGTGTTAAGGTCCAGGGGGAGAGAGGGGAGGGAGGGGAGAGAGTTCAGCATCCTGACAGCCTGGTGTAAAAAACTGGGTAACACTATTAAGGTACACAAATTAACCATCAACTAGTTGTTAATTAACATGCATGTTAGCAGTATATTGGCTCTTTATTAGTCATTATAAAACACTTATTAATGCCTTATTCTACATGACCATATTCTACTAAGAATTAATAATAAGCCATTAGTTGAGAGTTTTTCCTCAATAACCCTCTAATTAGTGCTTATTTATTGCAAGTAAGGAAGTTGTTGTACATGAGTTTTGGTCTTAATATGCTCTGCTCAATATGGGCCTAATAAGGCAGTAGTACCACAAGAATAGTAATTGTCCCATAATAACACTTAACAAATGTGAGCTATTCTTATGTAACAAGACATGAAACTATAAGTGTTAATAACGTCTAAATAACTCAAAATTAAGTATTTATATCTAAGAACATGTTCCCTATTTTAAAGTGAAGTCTTGTTCATAACCAATATTTAGTAGTTTGACTCTAATTAGGTATTTCTATCTAAGAATGTGTTCCCTATTTTAAAGTGAAGTCTTGTTCATAACCAATATTTAGTAGTTTGACTCTAATTGACCTGAACAGGTTCCCTATTCTAAAGTTGCCTGCTGAAAAAGTTGCTACACTTTGTAAATACATTATAGCACACAACTACTGAAATTAACCTCAACAGTACATGATCAAAGTAGGCACACGTTGAAATATCTGTTTTATTAATGAACCACTAAAGAGAGGTTGAAACAGTGAGAGGGTCCACACGAGGCCGGCCTAGACATGGCCGAACCTCCTCTCAGGCACCGGAAAAAGCTCAAAAGGGTCGTCCCGTCCACGATAAAAAACAGGTAGGTGAAATTGTGAGAGGATCCACACGAGGTCGACCAGACATGTTCGAACCTCCTCTCCAGCACCACAAAAAAAAGGGTTAACAAATGGATGTTAACAGATGGATGTCGTCAGCCGTTAGCTGCTAGCTGTTAGTCGTCGTTAGCCGTTAGCTGCTAGCCGTTAGCTGTTAGTCGTCGTTAGCTGTAAGCCGGAGCCTCTGCTAGGTGGCGTGCCTCTACCAGGGAAGGTGCGGCTGCGTGTCGGGGCCAGCACCACAGGGGTAAAACACCGGGCGGCCAGGAAGAACCGGTCAGCTTCTTCGGCTAAAGCGCGGGGCTCAACACTAGCCGTGTTAGCGAGCGCTGGCATGCGGCCGCGTGTCCCGAAGAAACAGTTCCATGAACAAGAAGTCGGGTTCTTCCGTACCTAGCAGGTCGTGCATCATCTTCATGTGGTTGGAAGGCTTGCTATCTCCCAGTGCCGAAACGATGTGGAAATGGCGAGCGTCGTCCTCAGCCATTCCACGGAGGGCGAACCGAGCCTCAGTCCGTGCGAACGATGCAGCCGCAGACGTCTCCAAAAATCTCCGGCAGTTTGAAAAAAACGGAGTTTTTTGCCATGTTCGGTTCAGTCTCGGATACTTCTGCCAGACTTATGTTAGGGTCACCAATGTAGTGCCGAGAGACGGGAGTCGGAGGCGGTGTAACGAAAGTACAAAGTTAGGTTTATTGAGCATCAGAAATGCACATGTAGTCGGCTTGAAGCCCGGGAATAGAAGGGGAGAGAAGAAAGGAGGGCACACAGTAAGTACAGTCAACAACATGTGTCCGTGCGGAACAATGACCTTTTTTCAGAGGTTTTGATAGGCTAAAACATTGATTGTTTTAGCCGCAATGCATGTTGGGAGATGGTGTTTATGGGATATGAAATCGAAATAATTTTTTTTTTTAAATAATACTTTATTCCGAGTGTTCTTGCTTGTCTCTTTGGAAGTCATCACATAACGGCATTGTAATACACGGTTCGGCTGCATTAAATATTACACATCTGCCGTAGATATTTATTTATAGAGCCCTGATCAGAAGACCTTTTGAAAAACTGTAAGAAATGCCGCCAAAACTGAATACGTGACGTGGATCAAAAATATATTAGCCATTAAACAACATCTTCCATTTCTTTTCACACAATACGTCTCATTGCAGTATCAACACTGTAAGGTTTCAGCGTTAGAGTCTGTGAGCTTATTGTTTTGTGTTTATTCTGGTGGCCTTGCAGTTTATTTTGATGTTGGCTCTGTCCTCTCGTTTCAGGTGTCATCACTTCCTGTCGTGGTGTGTCACTTGCCAGCTTGATTGTGATCTCCTGTTCTGGATTGTTTGCACCTGTGCCTCATTAACTGTTGTGTATATGTAGACCTGTTCTCCTGTTGTCTTTTGGCGGTTCGTCTTGTCTCTATATCAAGTCCATGTCTGTACTCCCTCGTGTAAACATTAAGCATACTAGTCGAACCTAGTGAACTATTGAGTATCCTAGTAGATCCTAGAAACCTTTTTCTTTGTAAAGTATTTTCGTACTATTAGTTGAACCTAGCGAACTTTTGAGTGTCCTAGTTGATCCTAAAACCTTTTTGTATATTAAAAGGTATTTTTTTAAATCAAGAAAGAATCGTGCATCTGAGTCTTTGTGAGTCCTTTGTGTCAAACACTAATTTGGCTGACTTTTATATTTAATCCAATTGGTAGATAGGTTATATTTACACCATAACGGTGCAAAGCTGATAGAAAGGGATTTTTTTGTAGTTTTTAAAGATATTATTTACTGAACTGCCTTTCCAACTCCTCATGCAGTTGACTGTTACAGGTCTATAGAGTGGGGAAGTCACGCCCATCTACTTCCGGTCCATGGGACCTTATTTTGGAAAAATTATGTATTGAAGTCAATGGAGAGAGAAAACTTATCTTTCGATCCCGTTTAAATTGTGCCACATATTACACATATGATGTTTGTCAATCTTAAAAAATAATTTCTATGTCAAAAAAGTCACAGTTTGTCGCAAAACTGTTGAAATATAAGACTATGAAAAATACGCAAATAGAAAGACTACAAATCCCAGAGTCGCGTAAGTGATGTCATAACTGATGTCACAATTGTTTTCCTCGGCTAAATATAAGAGATAGCTAACTTTAACAAGATGCCTGTGTGCTTAGTACCAGGTTGTTATCATACCAGCAATGGGTCTTGCTCGTTCTTTCGCTTTCCATCGGATGAAAGGACCAGGAGTGACTGGCTGGATCAAGTTAGCTACCTAGCTAGTAGCAAGCACTTAGTTAGCATTACAGTCTTAGCCTTGTCATTTTTATTAGCCTTAACATGAAGTAACATCAAGTAACCTAAAATGTTAAATAGTAAGAGTCGTAGTCATATTTTGTGAACCCTTTGAAGAGTACTGTCACAGAGGTGTGATCATTCTATAATACACCATTTAACCCCGGGGGAGAAATGCTAACGCTACATTAGCACCGGCGATCTGTTCTACTTCATGCTATCTGCACAAATGGTTGACATTAAACATTAAAAAGATCAGGCAGTTCAGAGAGAATCAAAGAAAGGCAGGCAGGCAGCTTTGCATGACATTCTTCTGGACGTGTTTCATTGTGTTGATAGTGAGGGTAGGTCCCATGGAGCTCCCCCGGACTTCGCCACTCTATACAGGTTCATGGTACAATGCCAGCCTGTCCTCCTACAAAAAACGACCATATAGGTCGATTCAGGTCGATTGTTCAGCAGCTAAATACGACCCAAAGTCACGTTTTAAAGAGTAGCACCTCTAGTGGTCGTGTAAGAAACAACATGCTCCTGTCGATCGCAAACGCTCCGGAGTGTCGTTTATTCACAAATAACCCTCTCTGGAAAATCCTAAATTGTGGAATAGTTTGGCCATTAAAATGCTTTTTTATTAGATTTCTAGCGAGAAGTGTATATTGTACTGTTATAATCTACGTCCAGTGGATGTGTAGGATCTACAGTTTGATAGATATACAAAGATGATTTGAGGTCTCGCCAGGAGAACGTGTACTGTATATGGGGCAGCTTCCATGTAAAGTTAGCGTGGGTGAAAACAGTTTTTCAGGTCTCGAAGTCTTCATAATAAAACCGGAAGTATTCCCCACACTGTCAAATGATTACACAGTGATATCTCCATTACTCATCCACTAAAAAACATCAGTTTATCCTTGTTAATTACACAATATTGATTGGTTTACAATGTTTGTGTACAATGCTTTTGTGTTTTTAACCTTCCATTCGGAGAAACAAATAGTTTTTTCGGAGTTTAGACACTAGAGTTTCCGAAGACACTACACTACCCAGAATCCCCAGCTATCGTTTGGGACTACAACATCCGCCTTGCTTTACAAACCCCGTGATTAGCCCTCAAGCTCTGTGATTGGATGTTGGAGTGGCAGTGCGACAAGGTTACGCCGAGTGTCAAACAGCTCTTTGAAATGGAATGGAACCACGCCAGACTATCCAAAACTGGACTTGGACCGGTCCAGCCCAGCCCTCCCCCCCAGAATTACACATGCTGGCTAGTGTGTGTTTCGCAACATGTTCTATCGCACGTCTCTAATGAGAATTGTAGTTTTAAAAGACGTTTTCGTATTTCCCACAATTAGAAGTTGCCAGTATTAAACTGTATACATCCCTGGAGGTTTAGGGGATACGAAACACATTGGTGTTATCAAATTTAAAACACATAATTAATACATGGGTGAAAATTGCTTGTGTCCATAATGGGCAGCATTAATATACCCACATGACAGCTAAGGTCAGAAGAGCTTTATTTAACAGCTGGTCTTATGTCTGTGACACCTCCTGTTGTTCATTGATAAGCCTGAAACATGCACTTAGGTTCAGATGCACATTTAGCAAATATGGCAGAAGCCATCTATCATCTTAAGATAAGATAAGATAAGATACTTTATTGATCCCAAGTTGGGAAATGTTTTTGTTACAGCAGCATGTACTACTTTGTTCTACTCCACTACAATTCAGAGGTTAAGCTGGTATTTTTACTCTACTACATTTATTTTTGTTACTTTGCAGATTCTGATTAATGATGTGAAATATAAACAACCCTTAAATCAGACTTTAGTTACACCTGAGTAAAATTCAGCCTTATCAGTTTGTCTGTTTTGCACATCCTCCTGTTAATATCTTTGGACGTCCTGCACTAAACTGTTTTATTGTAGAGATCACTACAGTATCTTCTTGATATTTTCAATTCTATATTTCTATCATTGACCCCTATTTTGTATGTAGGCTACTCTTAATATTTAAATGTTTTCATCAAATATAACTTATTCAACAACTAAATTCAATAACGTGCTTTAACCACTAGGAGGTACGGTTTAAAAAAACAGTGGTCTAGTTAATAAAACATAATAATATCAAACATAATATGACTACTCACTTTATTGTGAAATGAAAACAGAACGGTAACGGAAAATACAGTTTCAGTCTCTCGATGTGAAGCTTATGCATTGTACCATGAACCTGTATAGACCTGTAACAGTCAACTGCATGAGGAGTTGGAAAGGTAGTTCAGAAAATCAGTAATATCTTTAAAAACTACAAAAAAGTCCCTTTCTATCAGCTGTGCACCCTTATGGTGTAAATACAGACTATCTACTAATTGGATCAAATATAAAAGTCAGCCGAATTAGTGTTTATACTGCAAGGAGACGTATTGTGCGAAAAGAAATGGAAGATCTTGTTTAATTGTTGATATATTTATGGTCCACGTCACGTATTCAGTTTTGGCGGCATCTCTTCCAGTTTGTCAAAAGGTCTTCTGATCTGGCTCTATAAATAAATATCTACGGCAGATATGTAATATTTAATGCAGCCGACCCGTATATTACAATGCCGTTATGTGATGACTTTCAAAAGAGAAAAGCAAGAACACTCGGAATAAAGTATTTTATTTTTTTTAAATGTTTTCCGATTTCATATCACATAAACACCATATCCCGACGTGCATTGCGGCGTGATTTTAGGCTATCAAAACCTCTGAAAAAAGAAATGTGTCTCTCAGAATCGAAAGAGAAAAACCTATGGGAAAAACACAAAAGCATTGTACACAATATAAACCAATTAATGTCGTATAATTAACTAGGATAAACTGATGTTTTTTAGTGGATGAGTACTGCAGATATCACTGTTAAATCCTTTGATCATTGGTTTTATTATGAAAACGTCGAGACCGGAAATACTGTTTTCAACCCGTAACTTTACATGGAAGATGCCGCATATACACGTTCTCCTGACGAAACCTCAAATCATCTTCGTAATATCTATCAAAGATCCTACATATCGACTGGACGTGGATTCTAAAAGTACAATATATACTTCTCGCTAGAAATCTAATCATAAAGCGTTTTAATGGCCAAACTATCCTACAATTTAGGATTTTACAGAGAGGGTTATTTGTGAATAAACAACCCTCTGTAACGTTTGCATTCAACGGGAGCACAACTTTAAAACGTATTTATAGGTCGTATTAAGCGCTTCAACAAACGACATATTTGGTCCAGGGTTTCCGCTAGGATTTTTTCTCGCCGGTCAAATGTCCGGGCAGAATTTATTTTACCGGACTAATTTGAAACTTACCGGTCATATTTCAATAATAATAATAATAGTTGTGTAGCAGAGTTTCCGTTAGCAGGTAATTACCGGACTATGAGCAGATATGCTGATGTTTAAAACTCAGTTCACGGGGCTCATTTTATATTGCTTCAGTTTATAATCGTAACAGATCGAAAAATTCAGATTCATTTTTCAATAAATGATTCCACAAACAACATAATTATTACATTCAAACAAACTACTTGTAGTAGATAACGTACATTATTCAGAAGTTTACATCAACTTTGAATAATAACACGGGAGAAACGGATCCTCTCTTTCCCTCCCTCTCTCCCCTGACAGCCCGTCAGTTTCTCATGCAGCTTCTGCAGCTCGCTAAACAGAGGGCGGGGCTTCAGGTGATCCTGCAGAGCTGCGTGTCTCGGTCAGACTCAGCAGCTGATCTGATCTCTCTCTCGCGTCCGGTTACACTTCACTCGCGTTTATGTCCATATCGATCAGATCCAACTCTCCTGATCGGCCTTTATAGAGAGCACCGATCAAACTATTAAGAGTGAATATCGGCCGATAATGACCGGCGGCCGATCGATCGGAGCCTCCCTAATTATTACCAGACATTTTGACCGTCAGGTTTTGAATTTACCGGTTTTTTATAAATTTTACCAGCTAAAAACCGGTAATTACCGGCTAACGGAAACCCTGATTTGGTCGTAATAAGGGCTTGAACAATCGACCCATTTGGTCGTATGAGTTGGAGGACTTGTTGCACAATGCATAAGCTTCAAATCGAGAGACTGAAACTGTATTTTCCTTTACCATTCTGTTTTAATTTCACAATAAAATGAATAGTCATATGTTTGATATTATTATGTTTTATTAACTACACCACTGGTTTTTTAACAGGCACCGCCTAGTGGTTAAAGCACGTTATTGAATTTTGTTGTTGAATACGTTTTATTTGATGAAAACATTTAAATATAAAGAGTAGCATACATACAAAATTGGGGTCAATGATAGAAATATAGAATTGAAAATATCAAGAATATACTGTAGTGATCTCTACAATAAAACAGTTTAGTGCAGGACGTCCAAAGATATTAACAGGAAGATGTGCAAAACAGACAAACTGATAAGGCTGAATTTTACTCAGGTGTAACTAAAGTCTGATTTAAGGGTTGTTTATATTTCACATCATTAATCAGAATCTGCAAAGTAACAAAAATAAATGTAGTAGAGTAAAAATACCAGGTTAACCTCTGAATTGTAGTGGAGTAGAACAAAGTAGTACATGCTGCTGTAACAAAAACATTTCCCAACTTGGGATCAATAAAGTATCTTATCTTAAGATGATCGATATTTGCAAAATGTGCCTCTGGACCTTGACAAGTGCATGTTTCAGGCTTATCAATGAACAACAGGAGGGGTCACAGACATAAGACAGCTGTTAAATAAAGCTCTTCTGACCTTAGGTGCCATGTGGGTATATTAATTCACCCATTTATTAATTATATGTTTTAAATTGGATAACACCACTGTGTTTCGTATCCCCTAAACCTCCAGGGTGTACACAGTTTAATACTGGCAACTTCTAATTGTGGGAAATACGAAATGCTGGACCCGTCCGATTCCAGTTTTGGAAAGTCCATGGGAGCCTGCCTGCAGACCTCCACTCTCAGGACAGTTCCGGTGCAGACCTCCACTCTCAGGACACCGCCACTGTCAGTACAGGAAGTGACGATTCTGACGAACACGTTTTTTTTCCCGCCCACCGAAGGACTCGTTTGATGGAAGTTTTCAAATCACAATGGAGACTCATCACGGAGGTGATGAGTCCGCCCACCGTGCACTTTGGGTCGGCCTTGGTCAAGCCCTTTTGACCCCCCCCCCAGCCTGGTTCTCGTAAAAACGGGGACATTGCCCGGTCTCGGGTGTTCCCCCACGGCCTGTGTCCTGCCCCCCCCCCCCCACTCATCCATATATTAACGGATTTTGACAATTTTTGTTGCATTTTTCTCCTCTCACTGATCGAATGGCAAACGCGACCCACTGTCAGAGGGCCTCCACGCCGGCCCGGCCTAGTGCCGGTGCTCTGGCAGTCTGGCAGAAAGGACTTGAGAAAGGACTTGAGTTGGTACTTGAGAAGGGACTAGAGGTGAGACTGGAGAAGTGACTAGAGAAGGGACTAGGGAAGGGACTAGAGAAGCGACTAGAGGAGGGACTAGAGGAGGGACTAGAGGAGGGACCTGAGAAGGGACTTGAGAAGGGACTCGAGAAGGGACTAGAGAAGGGACTAGAGAAGGGACCAGAGATGGGACCAGAGATGGGACTAGAGATGGGACTAGGGCAGCTGGGGCCAGAGCTGGGTCTGGAACCATGGCCGCTGGGGCCGGAACTGGGGCCGGGACCATGGCTGCCGGGGGCAGAACTGGGTCTGGAACCATGGCTGCTGGGGCCAGAACTGGGGCCGGGAGTCAGCAGGCTGGACACACCCAGAGGAAGTTCAAAATCCAGCCAGGTAAGAATTTCACCAAGCCTGGTTTCTCCATAGCCAACCGGTGCGCCTCTACCAGAGCGGCCTCCTTCTGCAGAACACTTGACGCTCCCTTCCACCAATCATAGCAGCAAGCCAAATAAAAGCAAACATTTTGTAATTCCACCTCAAATGGATCATCTGCTGGGTCCATTTCTTGGTTGGTTGGTTCTGTTACGGTGGGTGAAGCAAGCAGGACCCAAATGCAGATAACGCTGAAAATGCCTTTATTTCAAGGATAACGAAAAAATACTAGGACAAAACAGAACACTCCCCGGTGAACTCAGTCACAAACAAAAGACAACCCAACACTGAACAGAGGAAGAGACAAGACTAACTACAGGGAGGGGTAATCACAAGACGAGAAACAGCCGGGCAGGGGAGGAGAAACACAAGGGCGACAGGTGAACAATCAGACAATTAGACACACCAGGGAAACTAACAACAGGGGAAAAGAAGGCGCTCCCAGGCCAGCGAAGAGATATAATCCCTCCAACTGGTCCTAGGTCTACCCCTTGGTCTCTTCCCAGCTGGACGTGCCTTATTGCTTTATTGCCTTATGTGCCGTTATTTCTCAAAATAACAAACATTAATCCTAGGGGTTAGGGTTATTTAGAGAGTCGGAAAAAAACAGAAAAAAGTGGCGACAGATAACCCACAAGTACCAAAATATGGCTTTCACATCGAGGTGATTATTGCACATCACCTCCACAGTGTCCCGAAGACTCCCCAGGACAGAGCTGGCCTTCTTTTCCAGTCAGTTATCTATTATGCAAAATCCACGTTTTCACGTATTTTATACATAAACATGTGTCCCCTCTGTGTAAAGACATTCTGAACGTTTCAGGAAAAAAGATTCACTCACTTTTTGTCCTGATCTGTCTGAAAATGACCTGATCAGATTTTGGCCACTTTATGATGTCATAACGATTTTTAGGCTTGTGTAACCATTACACACCCCGCCCCCCCTTATCACCTGAATCTCCTCCTGTGTTCTTTTCAACCAAATATTTCTCAGAGGGGCGTGGGGAGTGGCTCCTTGTTTTCATCTAAAGTAACAGACACAGAATCAGCACTTTTGAAATAGGGCTGAAACAGAGGGGTTTATGGGATGCTACAATGCACGATCTGTTTGGTGTTTCTAGCCAAACACTTCAGAGACATGTTTTGAGACCTATAATATATTGATGTTGATATCAATATATTATCAATACTTTAAGTCTCTTCCTGTCAGCTGCTCAGCAGCCGATTAAGATACTGTTCTCTGTTGTTTTGCAATGTTATCAGCAGGAGGTGGTTGAAGTTCCCCTTTAAATCTTTGCACAACCCCGACTTCCGCATTGGAAGCCCCGCCCACCTCCCTCCAAATACTGTTGCTGTGCTCGCAGGTCTCGTGACTCTCATCTCCTCCACCAACATGAACACTGCTCTGAGGTTCTCTCTGCTGCTCCTCGGTGTCTCCTTCTCTCGGGGCTTTCTGAACGACCTCTTCGATGAAGAGGAGCAGGCTGAGGGCGTCGTCCAGGCTTCAAAGTATGGCTCTCTGTGGCCTCTGCCGCAGAAAGTGCAGCTCTCCGAGGTTTCATTCAAGCTGAACGGCGTCAGCTTCAAAATAAGCGACGCCAAAGAGTCCACGGCGGGTCCGAGCTGCAGCCTCCTGCAGGACGCCTACCGGAGGTAAGAGCTCTTCATTCACATCTCACATCTAGAAGTACAAGTACTGTAGAGCGTAGGAATACTCTGGTACAAGTTAAAGTCCTGTATTCTAAATGTTAATCAAAAGTAGAAAGTATTGCCATCAAAATATACTTAAAGTACCAAAAGTAAAAGTAGTCATTGTGCAGATTTCAGAATAATATATTATGATATGTTTTATAATGATTGATCATGGAAGTGTTCTCAAAGCTGGTGAAGGTGCAGCTAGTCTGAATGACGTTGTAGACTGCAGGGTAGCTGGTGGATTTACTCCAGGTGGAACTAAAGTCTGATTTAACACTTGATTATATTTCACATCATTCATCCGCATCTGTAAAGTAACTAAAGGGATTACATATCTAGTGGAGTAAAAGTACACAATGTACCTCTGAATTGTAGTGGAGTAGAAGTACAGCTTAGCACACGTTTAAAAATCTCAAGTAAAGTCTGTCAAAATTGTACTGAAGTAAAAGTTACTTTACACCACTGTCAGTTTGTTTTTCGCTCTGGTTTCAGTTTCTCTCTCTCTCTCTCTCTCTCTCTCTCTCTCTCTCTCTCTCTCTCTCTCTGTTTGCAATGGTCCTCCTCCCCCCCCCACCCCCACAGGTATTATGAGTACATGTTTTGGCAGCTTTAAAAGGCAGGAGGGGAGGAAGAGCAGGCGCGCCGGCCCCTCTGATGTGACCGAGCTGCAGGTGTGGATCACCTCCTCTGAGTCTGACTGTGACTCTTTCCCCAGTGTGGCTTCTGACGAGTCATGTGAGTCTCTGCTCTTCCTCATTGTTTTATCACGTTTCTCACCAGGACACTGTCATGTGACTCTGCGCAGTGGTCGTGTGTGGTCCTCACATCTCTCTGTACATTCTTAGGCTAGTTTCTGACTTGTGTTTAAGCACATTTCAGAGACATGTTGTTCCCCTCACTTCACTATGTATTTACCTGCTCTGGCTACTTTACAGATAAAGATGTTGGATACATAATATGATCAACTGTTAAAGATTAAACTGTAACAGAATATAAAGTAGTTAAAAGAAACTCCACAAGCAAAATGTTTCTGTGCTTCCACTTTTTATTTAATTAAATTTGGCATAAAAAAGCATATGATAAGCGTATACAACAGCCCTGTCTAGCTGCGGCCAGCTTTCACATTTTAGATGTCTGATTTAAGACAGGCTTGTATTTTGGCATTGCTGTATTGGTTCTTTAACATTAAGGAAAATAACTTGTCATAATGTGGGTCATTCATTTGATTCTTCAGGCTGCAGTTCACACCTAAAGAAAGTTCATGACTCATGATTTAGCGGTGGAGTTAGAGATCACCTGGAGGGTAGACAGTCGGATTAACACGGTTCATGGTTTTAAGCCCCCTCTGATTGTTTAACACCATGACGTTAGTACTATAATAACCACATGCTGAGCTTTGGTAACACTGACTACGCACATGCATTGCACACCTGTTTGTGTCCACAGACGAGCTGACCGTGGATCAGCCGTACGCTGTGCTCAAAGCACCCAAGGTCTGGGGAGCCCTGCACGGTAAATATTTAATTTAAGCACCATTTCAGAGACTTCCTGCAATCAACAATTATTTCCCGTATCCATTAGTCAGTTTGGTCTGAGTCTCAGAAATAACCCAAACACTTCAAAGTATTTGTAATGATTAGTCAGTTATCACAGCTGTTGATACGTATTTTCTGTCAATGGATTTACTATAATCACTTCAGCATCATCCTGCATCATTATAAACACTGATGCAAAATGTTTGCATCAGATATATCTCCAAGTTTATATCAATGTAATATACACAATAAAAGGGTGTTTATAAAGTGCTTAGTCTGCAGAAAAGTTGTGTGGCAAAGTGAGCATCATAAAATGATAGTGTTTTTTTTTGTTATCAACTTGTATCACATTTCTAAGGGCTGCTATCAAATAACTTCATTTATTGTATCATAAAAATGTTGTTTCTTTTGAATCGTTGCAGGTCTGGAAACATTCAGCCAGTTGGTGTATGAAGATGAAAATGGAGCCGTAAGTTACGAAAGAAATTGATTTAACATTATTGTTGTAATGTTTTTATTCATATATTTCGGATCAAACTGTACGTGTGACAGGTTTCTAACTCAGACTGATTTTCACTTTGCATCTTTCAGAAAAGCATCAATTCAACAACCATCAGCGACTTCCCCAGATTTGCTCACAGAGGCATCTTACTGGACAGCTCTCGGCATTTCCTGCCCATTAAAGTCCTCTTGGCTAATCTGGTACGCCCCCAACACCTTCTTTATTATGTTTTCTCATTTTAAATTGTATTCAGAGCTTGAATAAAATATTTCCTTGTGTCCATTCATACAGGAAACAATGGCCATGAACAAATTCAATGTTTTCCACTGGCACATCGTGGACGACCCATCCTTCCCTTACCTGAGCCGAACGTTCCCGCAGCTGAGTCAGCAGGTCAGACTGGTTATCTGATCAATCTCAGCACAGACAAGTAGACTTTCAGTGCTTGTGCCTCACCTTAAAAACCCTGCTCCGATGTCCACAGAGGACAACATGTCAGTGTTAAAGCTCCGATGTCCACAGAGGACAACATGTCAGTGTTAAAGCTCCGATGTCCACAGAGGACAACATGTCAGTGTTAAAGCTCTGATGTCCACAGAGGACAACATGTCAGTGTTAAAGCTCTGATGTCCACAGAGGACAACATGTCAGTGTTAAAGCTCCGATGTCCACAGAGGACAACATGTCAGTGTTAAAGCTCTGATGTCCACAGAGGACAACATGTCAGTGTTAAAGCTCTGATGTCCACAGAGGACAACATGTCAGTGTTAAAAATAACTGTCACCAAAATGATGTTAATATTATTTTGCTCTTAATCGATTCAATTATAAAAACACAGAAAAATATTAATTATCCGAAAGCTAAATGATATATACATTTCTAGTCTGGGATATGTCAGTGATTATAAAGAACATGTGTTGATAGTTGTATGTTTTTGTGCAAGAAAACCAGGAAATTGGCATATATAAATAAACTTGCCTTGCCTTTGTTACATGGCACAAATAAGATCCAAAACACAAAGATCCAGGGACATGAGACTGAAGACCTGTCATAATACAACATATAAGAACAAATTACTTGATCTGTAATGTCCTTGTGTTTTAATGGGTTTCAATTGGGACATTTTGGTCCATTAGGGTATTTCAGTTTCAGTTTAAAATAGACCCGTTATAAGAGCTGAGGTTGTTCTTCCAAAATTCATAATTGGAAATAAAAATCTCACACCCTTGACAAAATCAGCCAAACTGATCGAAGAATTGGAAAGCCAATTGAATCCCTTGTGGCGCACAAGTTTGAATATAGAGACATTGTTTGAGTCCCAGTTTGATTCCACTGTTCGCAGGGCGCCTACCACCCGTACACACATGTGTACACACCTGCCGACGTGAAGATGGTGATCGAGTTTGGACGTCTGCGAGGCATTCGTGTTTATCCCAGAGTTTGACACACCCGGACACACGCAGTCCTGGGGCAAAGGTGCGTTCAGCCAGTGTTAGTGGAGAGAGAGTTTCTTTGGTACCCTCTTAAGTCCAATGGCTTGTTTTGCTCCCAGTCCTTGTCACATTTTATACAGTCAGTAAAATGTGACATTCAAAAACTGTAAGACTTTAGCAGAGCTCGATCTGGAAACGATTACACATGCTGCATGTTCCTTGTGTTTTCCTCTCAGGGCAGAAAGACCTTCTCACCCCGTGTTACTCTGGCTCCGAACCCTCGGGCACCTTCGGCCCAGTGAACCCCATCCTGAACACCACCTATGACTTCATGAGCCAGTTCTTCAAGGAGGTCAGCACCGTGTTCCCCGACGCCTACATCCACCTGGGGGGGGACGAGGTGGACTTCAACTGCTGGTAAGACTGCCTGCACAATGCCAACATCACTTCTCCTCAGCATCGAGGATTAGACGGCAGGTCATATTTGGCTGTCTGTTTTTCCCCTGCAGGAAGTCCAACCCGGACATTCAGAAGTTCATGGAGCAGCAAGGCTTCGGACAAGACTTCACCAAACTGGAATCCTTCTATATCCAAAAGTATGTTGATCATTGTATACTCGGTAACATGTAGGTTCTACTCATTTATGACTTTGAATTTATTTTGTGCCTTTTTATTGTTTTATAGACTCTTGGATATCGTGGCCACTACCCAGAAGGGCTACATGATCTGGCAGGAGGTCTTTGACAACGGTGTTAAGGTAACTAAAGAGTAATTTCCATGTTAGATATACTAATGTAATATAAGACTTTTTTATAATAATAATGTGTGTTTTTGTTTTCATTTGTGTTTTTAAAGAGAAAGTTTGACTTTTTGGAAATACACTTCTTTTGCTTTCCCGTTGGATTTAGGGGAAATAGATAGATGACACTCATGTCTGTTAATATATTGCTGCTTGATTCAAAAGCTGAATACTGATATTACCGAAATACCGGTTACCGGCAGCTACTATTTTTTTAATATAAAGTGAGGCGTAATATCCTTAAACTCACGCCCAATACTGGCCAGCCAATCAGATTGCCCGTCTGGCGACAGCTTCGGGTGATTGGCTTGATTGCCAAGCAACGCCCTTCACCTTCCTCCTCCCGAACGTCTGAGCCTTTCGGTTAACTTTCGTTTTTTCATTAAGCTCGATGTCTGCAACGAAAATCCAAAGTGTGGCTGCATATGAGTGGGTCTGTAACACTGCAATACGTTTATTGCTGGGAAAGGGCGGCAACAGATCCAACCTCTGAAAACATGTGCTACTGTCACATAAAATCAGAGTACAGGAATGTACAGTCTGTGTTGTCAAACGTGTGTTTCCAATTGTTTGTTCAGTACTAAAAGGGGCCAAGTCCCACAATTAATTGTAATATTCATTGACATGTTAACTATATCATAAGCATGAATTTTTCCCTTATGCAACATGAAGATATCACGATATTATCGGTCTAGTATCGGTATCGTTCAGTGTATCGGTATCGTAAAAGTCAACGATATGCATCCTAGATGATTTCTAAAATAACAAAACCCACCTCCCGGCTCTTATAAGTGCCTTTTTTTTTGGTACAGATTACACAAATAATATATAGGTTTATCGGTACCGTGAGGGTAAAGCCAGGCTTGGCTGGCTGTTTCCCATTGTTTCCATTCTTTATGCTAAGCTAAGCTAATTGGCCTCTTGTGGTTTCTTCAGATTTTACATGAAATGTTATCAATCTAATCCCCAAAGTCCCAGCTAGAAAGAAAATAAACAAACGTATTTCCTTAAATGTCTAACTATTTTTAACCAACGTCAACAGGTCATGTAGTATGTAACCTAAGTACCGTAGCTTGGTCTGTAACTATTGCAGTTAAAGGCAGACACAGTAGTGCATGTGTGGATGGGCGGCGGAGCTAATGACGAGCTGGCTAAAGTGACAGAAGCAGGGTACACCACCATCCTCTCCGCCCCATGGTACCTAGATTACATTAGCTACGCACAGGACTGGCAGAAGTACTACAAGGTTGAGCCGCTCAACTTCAACGGTCAGTGTGCATCAAAATGACATTCTTTGTTGAATCCGTTTTAGTGTGGGGGGGGGGGGGGTTATGATTTGGGCATGGTTACTGGAGGCACAACCCAAATACGGATGTTGTTCAACAGGCTTACACTTGCACAGTGTTGTGACAGAGATAGTCAGAGACAGACGTTAAGGATGGTTGGTGGTTTTACAAGTAGTTCACCATCATGGAGGACCATAAACACAAGGCACCAATGTCTTAAATGGCGTCCAAACAGAGTGCTGCACGAATGAGTTTGCAAAGCCTGTAGATAATGGTTTCATTTAGGTTGGATGCCATTGGATGTTTCCATGGGAATCATGGCGAAGCTCAATTTTGAGTTTGGCCTTCCAAAATACTTCATCCCTTGTAGCGGTCTTTATAAAAAGGCTTGGACCTCTCTCTATCTTGCTGATACTGATACTTGTATGTGTGTGTGCTGTGTAGCTGAAACAAAACACACTTATCCACGTTTGGAAAGGAAACAAGCAGCAGTACCAGAGTGAGATGGCTAACATTACATCGTCAGGGTACCAGACCCTGCTGTCCACTCCCTGGTACCTGAACCGTATCTCCTACGGCCAAGACTGGAAGGGCCATTACCAGGCCGACCCGCAGGACTTCCAGGGTTCGTCTGCATGATTACTTTGCTTAGCAAGCCTCTAGCAATAACTGGTCATTTGCTTGCTTGTGCAACATTGCGTTTATAGTAGGGCTGTCAAACGATTAACATTTTTAATCAGATTAATCACAGCTTAAAAATTAATTAATCATGATTAATCTCCATTCGAACTATGTCCAAAATATGCCATTTATTTATGTATATTGTTGTGGGAATGGAAAGATAAATGAAAGCAGGCAGATATATCCATTTAACATACAGTATCTATGTTTATTATAACATTTTTCTGCATGTCAAAATGAAAGACAACCCACACACCTATCAATCATCAAACCATGGGGTCTTAATTCATGACGTGTTGATTTCTATCAACGGGGGAGTACTTCAGGAAAGTCGACAGAGGGGGGGGGAAGTACTTCGTGACCACAGTGTGAACGTTGTGATCAGCTGTTTTAGCGCAGTTCTCCAGTGATGGGGGGAGTCTCCCTCCGCAGCCGGTTGGCGTAGTTTTGGCACAAGTCCGTTGTACAGACCGACGTTAACAGCAGCCCCGTCTGTGCACACGGAGACCGACTCTGTCGTCCGGTGATCGAACCGCCTTCTGGAAAAGCTTCACAAGTACGTCGGTACGCAAATGCGCTTTGTGACACAAGTGACGGGACGCATTTCAGATTACGCACATAACCTGCGTACCAGAACCATATTATTACTATTATATGGCTCTGCCCTGTACTACAGCAAGAGTATTCTCCGTCGGGACTTCCTGCAACAACACCACGCCGTTATCAAAGATGTTCTATTGAGAAGACGATCACTACGTGACAAAGGTTTTCAAAACCGTGGCTACTGAAATCAATCTTACTAACTGCTGTCTGTGCAAGTTACTCCGCGCGAGTTGGCAGACTTTATTTTGCTTACTTTAACATCATTTTTCATGGTGGGGCTAAGCCATTTCTTGGTATGGGTGTAGCCTACCCCAGCGCTGCCACTGGTGGCACGTATGGGGCGGGCCATTCTGCACATGCGTTAAATGCGTTAAATATTTTAACGCAATTAATTCAAAAAATTAATTACCGCCGTTAACGCGATAATTTTGACAGCACTAGTTTATAGTAAACAGGACTTTGCCACAGTCATAGATTCAGTGTTATCGTCCTTCAGCTGGTCTGACTCAGATTGTATAAGCTGTATTGCTTTGACCCTTGTCACTTTGTTTGTCACTCCTGTGCAAGCCTGTTGAATAAACAGAGGGGACTTGTTTTAAAAGGGATATATTATGCTTATTTTCATATTTATACATATATGTAAGAACATTTTAACATGCTTTAATGTTAGCAATTGTTTCTTTCATTCCCACTTCTGAAAATGTCATGTCTTCCAAAATTAATTTGTAAGCAACATATGCTGTACTTTAAAACAGTTTTTCATAATATGTCCCATTTAATATTTGGATATCAAATGAGAGAACAGAACCATATCATTATTTTTTATTCTTTAGACTCCCTGGAAGTAGCTTCGGCTGCCTTTTCTCATTAAATATTTCATTTTCAAACAGGAACTGATGAACAAAAGAAGCTTGTGATTGGTGGAGAAGCCTGTTTGTGGGGGGAGTATGTGGACGCCACCAACCTCACACCCAGACTCTGGTATGATATTCAGTAAACAATTGTTATGTTTTTGGAACCATACCTCACTACAGGAGTGTACAGTGAGGTCTGATTTTTACTTTGCCTTGCGCCCCCCCCCCCCCAGGCCTCGGGCCAGTGCCGTCGCAGAGCGTCTGTGGAGCGCCAAGGAGGTGACGGACATCAACGACGCCTTCAACAGACTGTCTGTGCACCGCTGCCGCATGGTGGAGTGAGTATCTGAGGCATTAAACGATCAATAACATACCGATAATGTCCTTTTGAAAGAATCGGATGAGAGCAGAGCAGACATTGAACTGTTTTCCTGTGGTTATTTGACAAGTAAAACAACATTCAGGTGACTGTTTGGGCACACTGTTCAGCTGTTTTACTGTGACCAGTAATGCATTAAAGGTGGGGTAGGTAAGTTTCAGAAACCGGCTCGAGATACACTTTGTTATATTCCATGGAATGCTCTTAAACACCCCGATAGCAATGAATATCTGAAGTGCTTTGACAAGAAATCCATAAAAAAACGTCATCTGTAGAAGCCGTAATACTGTACAAAGTACAACCAGGTAGGATGGCCTACCTGCCTGTCAGCCTTCCATCGGGGCACAAACTTATCTCGTGCCCTCATTGGTCATGTGCGCGTTCGTGTGGTAAATTTGGTTTTATATTGGACGTTGGATATTTGACACATTCGAAAAATCTATTTAACACTGGCTTCGATGGACGATTTTTTGTCAAACCAACTTCGATGTGTTAATACAAGGCCCGCCTATATAACACAAAGCTTTTTTTTTCAAAAAACCCACCTTTTGATTTTATACTATTTTTTTTAATGTTAAAAAATGCTATAAATCTATTATGCGGCTTGGCCTTTTCACCTACCCATGTCAAAACACATCTGATGATCTCAGCTAACTGCCCTACACTTAACACAAAGCTTTTTTTCAAAAAACCCACCTTTTCATTTTATACTATTTTTTTTTTAATGTTAAAAAATGCTATAAATCTATTATGCGGCTTGGCCTTTTCATCTTAAATTTTTTTAAGGTGATTAGGCTACATGGAATTCTTTAAATGACTTACAATAGCTAAATATACACCTTCACATAAAACAACCAAAGGTTGACACAGGCAATAGTAATGAAAGTTACTTTTTTTAATTATTATTTAAGCATTTTCAAGGATATGCCAACAGAAAGGCACCTCAGGACGACAATAATTTGGATATTACTAAATCGCTTCCATATAATATAAGGACTTCAGAAATAGTAGGCAAGAGGATATTTTTAACTGACAGTTGAAAACACTGTATATGTCCTATATTGCAACATGGTCAAAAAGACAAAAACAAAGAACTGTTATCAATTTTGATGATGAGGAACATTTTAACAATCAGAGTGTTTGCTTTTTCTCATGCAGAGGGTACTTTTCTTTGTTCATCGGATGTGTTATGACATGTGTAGGTGAAAAGGCCAAGCCGCATAATAGATTTATAGCATTTTTTAACATTAAAAAAATAGTATAAAATGAAAAGGTGGTTTTTTTGAAAAAAAGCTTTGTGTTAAGTGTAGGGCAGTTAGCTGAGTTCATCAGATGTGTTTTGACATGGGTAGGTGAAAAGGCCAAGCCGCATAATAGATTTATAGCATTTTTTAACATTAAAAAAATAGTATAAAATCAAAAAGTGGGTTTTTGGAAAAAAATCGCCCATCGAAGCCAGTGTTAAATAGATTTTTCGAATGTGTCGAATATCCAATGTCCAATATAAAACCAAATTTACCACGGTTGGAGGAGGGGCTCTGTAAGGAAGTAGCAGATTTTCTCCGGTTGTGTATTTTCAAATTCTAGCGATCTCGAGCCGGTTTCTCCAACTTACCTTGAAAATAACTGAATGACTGAAGATAAGAATTTTTTTTATTTCAATTCTACTACTATTTACTTTGACATTTTTGCAGCAAGTTGGTGTATATGAAAGTTGGCCAGTTACGATTCTTGCAACTGCACACATAAAAATGGCCGCTCTGACCGTCCTGCTTTGTTGATCTGAACTCTCATTCTATGATTTCAGAATGTCATAAAAAGTGATTGTGTAGTTTGCCATAAAATAGTATGTCATAAAAGAAATCTTAAAAAGCATTGTATAATAAAAGTCATGAAGTTCACAAAGGTGAATCAGAAGTACATATGTTTCCCATAGCAGTCTCTAAATTATTTAACGGACACGATCCTTTTTAAAGAATGCTCATTTAATAAAAAAACCTATTGACGCGTATCTTCTCCTATCTAAGGCGGGGGATCCCTGCTGAGCCGCTGTTTTCCAGCTACTGTCCCCGAGAGTACAGAGGTGTTTGAACAGAAGCTGAGACTTGCCATGGGAACAGCAATCAACAATGTTTGTATTTCAAGCTGAAGAATCATGCTGCCTTTTTCGAGATCTCACTGTCCTGACGCTGAGACACGTCATGCTTCTTACATCTGCTCTCCAGAACTCTTGATCATCACATAATGTCATAAACATCTTAATTTATGATTGCACTCTGTTTTTTATGAATGTTTGTATAAATGATTGTGAATAAAATGTTGACATTTTAAGTGAGTCTTGTTTCATATGAAGAAAGGAATGAGAAAAGAAGGGTATGAAATAATGTTTCTGTAAATGTATTTTGCATCCAGCGAACAACGTGGAACATAATTACACCAATAGTTTCACACTCTTTCCTGCAATAAATTACATTAGAATGACTTTCTGAAAGTCTTCTCTGTGCCTCTGCTTCAGACAGCCTTTGGTCCCGTTGGTGAAGAGTTGTTGTTGTTGATCACAGCAGACCAGACACTCTCTTCAGGAGGGTGTTCTGGTCCTGGGGGTTCATCGCCTCGTAGGTGTCCAGCTCTAATGTGAAAGTGGCGTTGCCGGAGGTCACTGTTCGCAAGATGGTGGAATAGCCCTTAAAAAATAAATATTAAAAGTAAAGAGTCGGGCTTGGGAGTACCAGATGTTCAGAGACAGAAGTAGGATACCATTACATGTATTTCAAATGTTACAGAAACCAATACATTTAGTAAGCAGGATCACAATTATTAAAAAGTCTCACGCATTGACCTTGAATTGACGTGGGATCACACATGTTCCATTTTATGTATATATTTCCTTATTTGCCAGTTTTACAAGATGTAAATAAATGTAGATCATACAGAACAAACTGGAAATGTAGCATGTTGTCATTTACAGTGGTATTACTGCTGTACATTTTTTTGCTATAGAAATCAAATATATATTATATTAATATCATTTTGTCATTAGAGGATAACAGGATTCCACAAATGGCTGCACTGTACTGTGAGGTTGTTCCCCTTGTGTTTTTTTTCTTTGTCTGGGACCGTGATATTGTATCTTTCGGGAGGAATAGGATCATTTTTATGTAAGTATATATCCATCACTTAGCAGCTAAAAAGTACAGACAAATGTTGATTTTCACGTCGTCTCACCATCATCTCAGCCAGAGGCACAGTGGCGAGCAGCACTTTGTCGTCATGGCGACTCTGGATGTCTCGGACAGTCCCTCGACGTTGTGCTAGATCCCCCAGAACAGAGCTCAGGCGCTCCTCCTCCACGGTCACTTCCAGGGACATCACCGGCTCCAGAACCTGACCTCCTGCCAGCCTGAGAGCCTGGGGCGAGGGAACAGAACCAGTCAGCAAGGTATTACATGGAGCGACGCACTGAAAACACTGCACTACAGGTACGACCAGCATTTCAAATCTCACTAAGGTGAATATATGGAAGACAAATCATAGAATTCTACATTTAATATTATATGAGGTTTTTGGATTCGATTTCTACTACAAAAGTGCATGTTGCCACTGCGTGTTAACAGCTGAGCTATTTTTACTGTCAATAAATCTTAATTTAAAACCTGATGTCTTTAAAGCATTGTCTTGTGGGCTGAGTAATCTTAGAAGTCAACTGTCCATGAGCCCTGTCTTCAGCTTTGTGCCAGCTCATCCAAGCGGGTTATATAAGATAATAAATGTAGTTAAGGGTAATTCATTTGAATTAAGGGTTTAAGGTTTAACATTTTTAATTAGCTTATACATCGGGAGAATTTTCTCATCACATATAGGAACATTTAATCCTTCAGTTTATCCTAGAAATTCTAATTCTGTAATTCATGTTATTGTTATAGAAAATGTAATTAACTTAATCTACCAGATCATTCCTGGAGTAAAAAGTACAATATTTAAATTGTAAGTATCTCAACATTTTACTCGACGACAGTGCTTGTGTAAATGAAGTTTGTTACATCCCTCCCTGCCGATGAATACCTTGTGCACGCAGCGGGACACACAGGCGGACACCATGGCAGGGGACGTTCCCGGCTCCATGTGGACACTTTGGATCAGTGCAGACACTCCCTGTAAAGGATAACCGAGCAGAGGACCTGGAGGGGAAAGCAGGGGTTGTAGATAAGTCATATTCATAAAGAAATGAGAAAAGAGATGTGTTCCATGGCACCTTGCAGATATGCGCTCTGTACTCCATTCTCCACGGCCTCCTTTATTTCAGCAGATAGCTTGGCCCCCAGTTCTTCTGTGAAAGCAAATTCACACGAGGAGGAGTCCAGAGGGGTGACGGCCAGCTCCACGGCAACAACATGTCGTCTCTCCCCGATAGTACGATCCAGCGTTTCTGCGTTCAGAGGCGAGCAGGGAATTCATACAAAGATCCGTATTGGGAAAGTACAGTATGCATCTGTCAGGAGTTATGTGCTCTCCTCACAGAAGCTAATGAAGCCATTCTCAATCATGGTATTATTTTCATATTTCTGGACATACTGTACTATGATGTTTTAGACATATTACTATGGCTTTTATTATGATTGTTTTGACCTGCTATAATTTGTTGTTTGTTTATTAAAATAAATCGACTATGTCGTATTTGATGATATTTGACATACTATACAACTAACTTCCTTGATATTTTTGACATACATATAATGACTGTCGTTTTATTTTGCCATTGTGAATATTATCACAATTATTCGTTTTTTGTTGGTAAAGTTTAGGGTTTGATTGTTGAGGAATCTTTTGCCTCGTTGTTTTGGCATTTCTTACGTACAAAGTAAAAGCCGTGCCTATATTTTAAATATATTAAAATGTAATCTTTTTCATATTTTTGACACACTTTCCTATCGACTATACTATGTATTTTTTCAAAAATGTTTGACATACATTTCCAACTAGGTTTGACTAGGTTGTTTTTAATTATATTTACAACATACTATGCAATGTCGTTTTTTCTGATATGTTTTACATACTATGAAAATGGTCAGCTATTTTTAATTACCAATTTTGTAATACTTAACAGTAGTTATTGAATTGAATGAAGTATTGGTGCAAATCGATTGTTGGTAAATATTATAAAAATTAAGATTATTTATTTATGTTGACATTAATGTCCTCCCGTTTCCTCTCTAAGAGCATCATAGCAACGCCTCCCCTCCTGAGGTTTTTTACATATTTTCGACATACTATCCAATGTCTTTGAAACTGTTCTATGACAAAGCATGCATTTTAAACACACTTTTGTAAAGATGAAGATGTGCAAGGCTTGTTACGTGTTGCCCTGTGTGACAGCCCCTCTGTACCTGTGGCTGAGACCTCGTGGAGGATGGACTCTCTGTAGGCCACCTGCAGCGGCCCGAGGTGAGTCTCAATGCCGTACTCTCTTCTGATTCGATCATGGATGATCTCGATGTGCAGCTCTCCCATCCCACACAAAATAGTCTGAGGATGGAGACAATACGTTTACCAATTGTGGAAGATGCTCTCTCCACAGTACGTGGGTTTTAGGTTAGATATTGGACAGACAGGTTCATATATCTGTCAATATCCAACCTTACTTTTAGGTTAGATATCCAACAGGTATTGGTAGAAGCTGATTGCATTACCTGTCCAGAGTCCGGGTCCACCCTGACTTTAAGGCTGGGGTCCTCTCTCTGGAGGTTATTCAGTGCATTCTCAAGATCTTACAGGGGGGGGGAACAAAGGAGGGTATTGATAACTGAATAATATGGATTGGTTATCATTAAAGCTTGATTGAACAGGGATCATCTTAACCAGTGCCTCGTACCAGCCTGTTTGGCCATGGTGGGCGGCTCGATGGTGCAGAAGAAGACGGGTTCAGGGACCTCCACCCCTGAAAGCACCACGCTGGCGTGTTCCCCGCGCCTCGCCCCTGTCCCGCTGTCATTATGGGCCCGGCGGGCGGCGGCGGCGGCTGCTGAAGACTTGGAAGAGACGATGGTGTCCCCGGTGACTGTCTGAAGTGAAAGTGGAAACATCAATTATTGCAGAGGAAAATCTTCAAAATAGCAAATAAAGATTATACTGTTGTAAAAATGTCTACCTGCTTCAGTCCTACAGTCAGAGCGATGTTTCCCGCCGTCATGGAGGGGATTTCCACATTCTGATCTGCAAACGGCACCATCAGCCGGCTAATCCTCTCACTAGGAAAGGGAGGCAAACAGTTGTTATGGTCATCTTTGTTTCTATATTTATTCTAACCCTTCCTTGAACATTCCATCTCTAGTATTTTTGTTTGGGAAGTGTATTCTTTTCTTTCTTCTTGATATTTAAATGCAATGTGTATCTAATGTCTGTGTATATTCTTATGTAGTTTCATCACAAATATAGAACTAGTCCACATTTGAACATCATATTATTGAAAGTGCAGTACATACACGCTGTTCCTGTTGATGTTGTGGACAGCAGACTGTGGTTTCAGAGTACCAGAGTAAATCCTCAGAAACACCAGAGGGCCGCGCTGCTTATCGTGGAGCACTTTGAAGGCCAGAGCACACAAGTCGTCTTTGTACCACCGCCTGCAGAGGATATAGACAATAATCAACAAAAGGATGTAAAAGGCATGGAATATTCATTAAAAGGACAATTCCAGTATTATTAGATATTTTTGTAATGTATTTAATTGTTTTGTGCAATGGTCTACACAGCTGTTACCTTATGAGTTTGGATGAGAAGTTGTGTTAAAGATCACTTACTTTAGCCTTTATACTAATTGTTTTCAAATTGACTATTAAAAATGCTTATAAGAATGTACATGTTAATCATCACTCACTTTCATTTGTGTATTTGACCCTCAAAATAAAACTTCCCTGACAACAACTTAATGAAACAAAAAGTGAAGAAATAATATTTCCTCAGAAACAGTCAATATGATTCAATCAAAGCAAAACCGAAGCCTGCCTTTACCTACTTGCAGCTCAGGACTCTCACTTTGTGTGATGGCTGTGAAAAATAAAAATGCACCAAGACCAAAAAAGGCAAAGAATAATATGTGTTGGAAAGCAGAACTTGGACAGCAATAACGCTGGGATGGTCCTTTATGACAAGATTGTAGGTCTGAGTTAGTGACAGGTTAAAGGGTGCACTCACACCAGGTCATGGTGCCGTTCATTGGGGGCGGGCAGGTAAGCAGTGATGGCGTCTAGAAGAGGCTGAACACCTTTGTTCCTCAAAGAGCTGCCACAGAGGACCGGGACGCCTTTACGGGCCAGAGTCACCCGCCGCACGGCCTCCTGCAGCTGGGGACACATCAGCCAGGTTTACCCTGTATTCACAAGCAGCAGTGGTACTTTAAAAGGCTGATGCTGTGGAACAACACAACACTTACTTTGATTGAGGGAACTTCATCAAAGTTTTCACCAAAATCAGTCAGCAGCAAATCAGCAAACTCATCGTCCAGATCAGCAACCTGTGATGGAGAGATTGGAGATGTTCCGCAGTGTGGACAAACTGGTGAGATTTCACTAATAATTCATATATGACTTTTGGGTTATTTCCAATAACTTACATGTTGTAGTTTAAAATGTAAAGCTGACTAAAATCTGTGAAATTATCTCTCTCCTAACCTTATGTCCCACGAAACAATACTGTACTATTTCTTCCTGACTTTTTTTAAATATCCATATTAGATATCCAGATTTACTACAGTTAGATCATAAACATAAGACATTTTAAGACATGCATTTCATTCAAGTAGAAAAGTATTGATTTGATTTACATTAAATTTAAAAGCAGCAGATAATAATAATAGATGTATTTTGTTAGCGCTTTTACAAGTGCTCAAAGACGCTTTACAGATATAGTGAAAAGAAAAGAACAGGATACAGGAATACTCTTTGTAATATGTGGTCACAAATAAAATACTGACCTATCAAACGTTAAACTGTGTCATATTGTTAGGTAGTAAGTTTGATAGATTTCTTTCTTTTACTGCTCTAGAAACACGGATTCCAATGGAGTGTATCTGCTTCAAATCAATGCTTTTATTGTTGGACTGTGGCTCCCTATATGTTTTAGGATTAGGATCACAATCAACAAGGTGTGGCCCCCCTGTTCTAAATGTTCTGAAACACACCTGCTCGATTAGAGCCGCCCGGGCCTCGCTGACCTCCTGCAGGAGCTCTGGTTCCTCCGACTCGCCCAGAGGTGTGATTTCAAAGGTCCGACCGTCTTCCTCATCTCTCATCGTTTTGTGTTTCCATATCAATTTCTGATTGGTCAACAAGTCCACCACACCGGAGAAGTCTTTCCCGCTGCCGACAGGAATCTGGGAAGTACATATTATTAACATGGTATGATACTTCACTTCATTTAAGAAGAAGATATTATACTTTGCTTCATTCATTTGATAAGTTTCTGTAGTATAATTCCATAATAGGATTGTCACCACAACGTAAAAAATAAGCACAAAAATCGCGATTTATTCTGATATTATGTATATGTATATAAAGTTGCAAAAGTAATGTACACATCAATCATTATAAGTCATTGCCGTGATAAGTATGATTCTTCAAATGGGGATTTTGGCATAATCAGAAAAAAGTCATTGTTTGAGGTTTTTCACATAAAGCTTCAAAGGCTTACTTGCAAGAGGACTGGATTGGCTTTCAACTTCTTTTTAATGCTCTCCAAGGAAAAACGTAGGCTGTGTGAGAAATTGAAAGAAGATATCAACTGAAATCGTTATAAAAACATGTTTTAAATGTGTTCATATTAGGACTGTTGAGTCACTCACCTTGCTGCAGGCTTATCCATCTTATTCAGGAAACACACACAGGGCACGTGGTGCTTCTCTGCCTGCCTCCACACGGTCAGAGTCTGAGCCTGAAGAAAATGTGTTCAGAGCAGGGCTTGTTTTATCACTGATGAATCCGCCTATTTCATTTTGAATTGATTAGTGGTCAGATCAAAGAAAAAGGCAAAAACTGTGAAAAATGTCCATCCTAGATTCTCAAAGATGATGTCTTTAAATGTCCTGTTTTGTGAGTCAAACCCCAAAATATATTTGCCTTCATATGATTTAAAAAAGTAAGCAATCATCATATTTAAGAGGCTGAAACAGCATTTCATGTGACTTTATTTAAAAATAGCTGTAACAATTGATATCAAAATACTTTCCAACTGGTTGACTAATCGTAGCGGTTCTGGTTCAGATTTCACCAAATTAGAAATAGGGCTTGAGGGCTCACCTCAACCCCGGCAGAAGCATCAAACACTGCAACAGCTCCATCGAGCACACGAAGAGCCCGCTCTACCTCCAGAGTGAAGTCGACATGTCCTGTAATCACACATAGTCCTATTTGAGTGGCTGCCATTCTCATTTCCATCGGAGTGTTTCATTCTCACGTAAACACTTGTTCTACCTGGTGTATCTATGAGGTTTATTCTATGAGTTTTCCATTCAAATGTGACAGCCGCCGACTGTATGGTGATGCCACGTTCCCTTTCCTGAGCCATGAAATCTGTGACGGTATCCCCGTCATCCACGTCTGCAAGAAACAAGCAGCAGAAATGTCAAAGAAAGATGGAAACAATCAGGTACGAAATCCACACTTTTGTAACCATCGTACTCACCTCCGAGCGCTCTCGTATAGCCAGAGTAATACAGCATCCTTTCTGTGGTCGTTGTTTTTCCTGCGTCAATGTGAGCCATAATGCCGATGTTTCGGATTCTGCAGATATGGATGAGCAAGTTAACACGGAGCCTAAAGAGCATTTAAAGGCTTAAAGCAGAATGAAATAACCTACTTGGATACATCAGGGTTGACCACAGCCCGCAGCGATTTGACGTCATCTATCACAGTGAACATAAAGCACAGTTATGAGGATGGGCCTGAATCAGCAAAGCGTTAATAATGATGTGAAATGCCACATGAAGCTTAAGGCAAGTTCAACCAGGAAGACCGTCTTTACTAGTTCATTCACATATTCACATGTTACTACTCTCTCTCCTCTCAATCAGTGATCGGGGTAAACTCCCACTTCGCTCTATTCCCACAAGCCTATCATAGCGCTCTGCTAAACCTTTAATTCTGCTCTCTCCCCTCTGACAGCTGTCATTTCAGGTGAGTCGACACAACCCCCCCCCCCCCCCCCCTTTCACCTCCCGTCCCTCCGAATCCAGGGTCAAGATAAACCACTCCTCCTCAGACAATGCACCACCAGTGTCTAGATCCAGGGGGGGGGGGGTTCTCCCCTCCCGAGTGATACTTCCGCACAACGGGCGTCTAATCGCCAAACACCATTTAAATCATCTGTGTATTCCTGGCAATAAATATATATTGTATTATATCACAAAACGTGTCTCTCCTGATTCTGATTGAATTACTCTGGAACTCGCTGCCACGACACATCCGACAGTCTGATTCCATAACAACATTCAAAACCCAACTCAAAACCCACCTGTTCAAACTGGCATTTTCTTTATAAACTGTACCCTGTGTCCTTTTGTGTCCTTCTGTAGTCCATTTCCTGTTTGTCTTGTCTTACCCCGATACTGCTAATATATATAATATATAATAATATACTAATACTTCACTAAATCCACTGTGTTAAGTGTTCCCTATATTGCCCCTATGCCCTGTAAGGTGTCCTTGGGTGTTTTGAAAGGCGCCCCCTAAAATAAAATGTATTATTATTATTATCAAAATGAAGGTTGTGTTCCTCTATGTATTGTGAAAGTCCCCTACTTTTAAGATAAATAAACTATTCATAAACAAATAAACGTGTTTTTGTATATATAGGTGGTTATCACAGGACAGCGTAAATCTACAAACAATAAAGATATAAGGGAACAAAAAACACCCAATGATGTATAAAAGAGATAACACATCATACACATTAATGTAGGACTAATAAGACTCCAAAAACCTGTATCACTAGCTTTTCTGCATACTGAATACTTTTACCAACATTTTACTTAAAATACTTTCGATAGGTGACGTTTGTTTGTATTTTAAACGTACCTGGAAGAATTCTGTAGTGTCTTCGTACATGACAGCTCACCCTACATCTGCAGCACTGGAGCCCAGCAGTTAATACATACCTTCCCTGTGAATTAGAATAAGCTTGTCTTGAAGTCAACATGATATTAGGAATATTTATTACAGAAAGCACTTAGTTTGACGTATCTTACCCAAATCATCCTGTTAAATGTCCCACAGGCTTTAATGTCTTGTTTTATCTTCCAAGGTCTTTCCACATAATGTGTGTTAGTTTTGGACGAACCATAGTGGAGTGACACTCACTAACACAACAGTAACAACAGGCCGATACGTATGGCTATAACCAGTACATTAATACAAAATGTATCCCACTCTCAAGCATTAAATTGTGCTACAAAAACCATAATCTGTTATCAAATGTCACGATTTCATACGGTACGGCTTGAAAATACATCCCTAGAAACAAGCGTGATTATTCCCGGTTCCGTCACTATATTTATGTCTTTATTTAAAAAAGTATAACGCAGTACTAGCTGTTATATGTAATTTGTATCTTTAATAAAGAATGACTGATCTATCAAGTGCTTACACGTTTTTTATCCAATTATATTTTTATTTATCCTCTTTAACACGGTCAAGTGACACAGTAAGATGTGGAAAACGTTCACTTTAGACGAACGGACAAACCGTTTCCTCCGTATGACGTACTTCCTCTAAGTATCGGCTACGGGGGAAACAACATCGAAACGACCCCAGCCTCAAGCGAAAACACAAAATACTCGCGTCTTTGCCGACTGGCACCACCTGCGAAGTATTCGCCGAAAGACTTAACACCACCAACACAAAATGGTATGAAGACAACCGTTTTTTGTAGCACAGTAGTTCTTTTATCAGTCATTTTAACAGGTTAGCATATCGTGCTAGCGGTTAGCATCAGTTCACATGTGGCTTGGTGACGTGCTGCTCTGACCTGGTGTTGTTTATATTGTTAATATTACAATTATGAGCCTGCTACATACAAAGATGCAGTTGAAGTAACGAGTGTATGAGCATGCACTTGTTTATGTTGTGAATCTTTTTGAGGGATCTTTAGTTTTGGTTGTGCTTGCGGTGTTAATTGTAACGCAAATGCTTCGAAGTTGAAATGTAGTGGGAATGGCCATTGCGTTTTTATCGAGTGTAGACCTAATTTATAATTGAATAATAGGTAATTTTGCTATTTAAATGAACGTGTAATATTCTAAAGTGCTACTCTGGCTTAATTGTTTCTGTTCGCTGTTTTTGTATTTACACGATTAAACGTGGAATTGTTAGATTTATGGCTGCAAGTAACATATTTTAATAATTGATCAGCGTGCCAAATTTATGATTACCTAGAGCCCGAAATGACGTCTTAAAATTGATATTTTACCACCATAAACCCAAATGTAATCAATTTACAAGCATATATATATAATAGAGAACCAGACAGTTTGACATGTGTGCTAAAAAATGACGGGAAAGATCAATGCATTTGAAATAGATATACTTAGTTCACTTTTAAAAATATCATTGATATATGGAAATGAGCCACTTTCCGAATAATGAAAGCCTATACAAATGAATGCAGCGCCCCATGTAAGAGACAATGCTGGAGTAATGTTTTTTTTCCTCGGAACTGAGCACTGTAGATTTCTGCTCCAAGCCTTTGCATTTATCGTTTTTGTTTTCTTTTTTAGCCCCAGAACGAGCACATTGAGTTACATCGCAAGCGGCATGGCCGCCGCTTGGACCACGATGAACGGAAAAGGAAGAAGGAGAGCCGTGAGGCCCATACACGTTCCCACAAAGCCAGGACGCTGATTGGATTGAAGGCCAAACTGTACAACAAGCAGAGACATTCAGAGAAGATCCAGATGAAGAAGACGTGAGTTTAATATATATTTTTTTGTATATGCTGGCTTAAAAAACAAACCATGAAAACTATGCCAAATGAGCAGCTAAACAATTCTGACTTGTATTTTTGCAGCCTCAAAATGCATGAACAGAGGAGAACCAAGCAGAAGAACGATGATAAGACCCCAGAGGGAGCAGTGCCAGCCTACCTGCTGGACAGAGAGGGACAGTCCCGAGCAAAGGTCCTCTCCAACATGATCAAACAGAAGAGGAAAGAGAAGGCTGTAAGTACCACATCACATCTGTATGTCTGCAGTCCCTGTATCAGAGTGTGGTAACATTGGGAGATGTTTTAATTGGTTTCTAATCACAAATATCGTGTGTATGTTTTCTGCAGGGCAAATGGGAGGTGCCCCTGCCAAAGGTGCGTGCCCAGGGAGAAACAGAAGTACTTAAGGTCATCAAAACTGGAAAGAGACAAAAGAAAGCCTGGAAGAGAATGGTCACCAAAGTTTGCTTTGTTGGAGACGGCTTCACCCGTAAACCCCCCAAATATGAGCGTTTCATCAGACCCATGGTAAGATCGCAGTGTCATTGGAATTGTTTTATTGCTTTTTACATTAACTAACACACACAACTCTTGGCTTACATGAGTTCAGGCTTGAATGTCTGTTTTAATTACGTTCCTAACTCCTAAATAACATCTTTCTCTTGAATCTACTTTAGGGTTTGCGTTTTAAGAAAGCTCACGTCACACATCCAGAGCTGAAAGCCACATTCTGCCTTCCCATCCTGGGAGTGAAGAAGAACCCCTCCTCCCCCCTCTACACCGCCCTGGGAGTCATCACAAAAGGAACAGTGGTGGAGGTCAATGTCAGCGAGCTGGGCCTGGTTACACAAGGAGGAAAGGTTATCTGGGGTGAGTGCTCCTCTTTGGGCATCTGTGAATCCCTTGGTGTACTTCATGTGTTTCTGCACAGTGGCTGCAGATAAAGCCCCGGCCACACAAGGACGATAACGGTAAACCGCAAACGCAATCGCAAAAAATCTTCCGTCCACACGCAATATTCACCGGAAAGTTTCTGTCCACACGAGACCGCTCCGTTTAGCTCCAACCGCTGGAGAAGCTGCAGTACATATGCCGAGCCTGTACGTGGCGCTGTAACTTCCTCCACAAAAGCAGCGAAGAAGCATGGTTGTCATGGTTGCCCTTCTGTTTATTCTCCGCGGTGGGGGCCGAGGGAACCGGGCAGAGTTTTTCGCCAGTCAACGTGTATTAAAGTTTAAATCTTCCGGACAAAATGATAAAAGTGCCGGACAAAGGTCTTCTTTGTTATTTATTGAGCTTTAAAACAAATGAATAACGACTCTATATAATAAAATACACGGAGCCTCTCTTTTTCCTCCCTCTCTTCGGACAGCGTCAGTGTCTGTCTCATGCAGCAGCTGATCCAGTAATGAGTGGCCCGGCCGACAGTAAAAATAAACATATTTATAACTAATGTAGGGAGTTTGAGAGGTAATTAAAATAGCTAAGGGTGATGATCTGACTTGAAGTGTGTGTTTTGCTGCAGCGGGAGGAGCTGCAGGTGAGCAGAGCTGCGTGTCTCCGTCCTGTCAGATTAGACTTCACTCGCGTTTAGGTCCATATCGAGAGAAAGATAAATAATCTGAATTCAGTGTGCAGTTTACTTTGACGCGGGGGTGAGCAGCAGAGGTGGGGAGAGGCGGGCTATTGCTCATCATTATCAGAAAATGATCGTATAGGGCGTACACACGGAGCCGTTGGACCCCCCAGAGCGTTGCGTATGCCGTTCTATCCACCTTGGGACCCGTTATCGTTTCCGCAGTCGTTTAGTGCCGTATTCGTGTGGCCGAACGGTCTACATGACACTAAACAGTAACGTAAACGACCGTTTTCGTCCTCGTGTGGCCGGGGGAATTAGATTAGGCTACGCTAATATTATAAGTATTAAACTATTTGTAGATCTAAATTCTAGCAGCCATGTACGTTTCTTTCAGACTTCCAAAGATTTAAAAAAATCCAAAGTGTTGTAAAAACTAAACGTCAACATTAATTGAAAAAACAAAGAGATCATTTGCAAAAACATGTTTTTATTTAAGTTTTATCCAAACAAAACTTCAAAAGAAGCGTCAAATCTTAAAAATAAAAAAAAACCAATTGGTGAAGCCCTAATGTATTGGCATGTTCTACGGTAATATGTCTATTAACTATCTTAACAATAATAATACAAAAAAATCACTTTGTAAACAAAAGATGTGTGATTGTGCTCTAACCAACATATGTATCTTCCTCCAGGTAAATATGCCCAGGTGACGAATAACCCAGAGAACGACGGCTGCATTAATGCGGTCCTGCTGGTATAAGACTGGACCTTTATACAGACTCTGCCTGGTAGCTCTGAACACAAGAGAGGAATGTTGATAACAACAAACACACCGGCAACGCGCTTTGAGTTCACATCACGGGGAGATGCTGATGCTGCTCCTGGCATCACAACAATTTTTGTAACAGAAGAAGAAAATGGGGTGATACTGTGTTAAATGTGACATGAATAAATGTTATGTGATCATATTTGTTCTCTTTGATTTCTTGTTCAATATTCCATATAATAAGCTAATTGTTAAGCGAGCTATTTTCCCCTGAAAACATTGAAACATTCCCATGCTAATATCCTAAAAGTTAGGATAAATGTTTAATAAAGAGGGCACACAAAAAAGCCGGGCTCATGGTGAAGGGCTCACATGTGCGAACAAGATTTGAAAAGTACTTTTTTATTTTGAATAAAGTGCTTGAAATACTTCTTGAAATACTTCAAGATTAAATTGCTGATCTGACTGAATAGTTTGCTATTTAGATTCAAATGAAACAAGTTTGCAATGTCTGTCCAAAATGCATCACTTGATCTGGTTTTTAAAAGAAGAGGACTACTTTTCTTTAAAATACTTGGGCAGTTGTACCTGCTCCTGAAAGTCCAATGCATAGAATGAGCCATTTACTGACGTTTCTAAAACAGAAGACAGATTTAGTTGAGACTTTGCAAGAATAATATAACGATTGAGTTCAGTAAACATTGGGTATGTCTTAAAGTGTTCCCTAACATTTTCCAGCCATAACTGTAGTCAACTAATCTGCTTAAAGACATTGGTAAAGTTCCTAGGATATAATGAACTCTGCTTCACAAGAGCAGACAGCAAAGAAGGTGCTTGTGAGTGTTAAATGTATCAGCAACTCTTTAACCCTTGTGTGGTGTTCAGGTCAAATTGACCCATTTTAAATGTTCACAAAAAATTAAATACAAGGATATTTTTCTTTCAACTTAAAACTCCACGGCTTTATCTTGTTTTCTCTGATGAACACATAGACATGTTTACTTTTGCTTGAATACAGTTACGTCCTTCATGATATGTTCTGGGGCCTCATTTATAAAGGGATATACGCTCAAAAGATGGCGTACGCCAGTTTCTACGCAATGTTTGCGATTTATAAAATACTAACTTGACTGGAAAATGTGCGGTCCTCCACGCAAACTCTAACCCATGCGTACGCACTAAGCACAAAAACGGGAGAGACGAGAAACTGCGACACCGTTGGCAGAAGGAAGAATGGAGAGAAATATGTGGAAATAATACCATAAATAAAATGTTACCTCTCATTTGTCATATATGAAGAATTCATTTTCAAACATTGATTAAAGCCAATCTTAAAATGATTTAACAAACGCCTGTTTGAGACTCCTCAGTGCACACACAAACATAAATTGGAGAAATAAATAAATACGGATATGTTATTGAAACCACCTCGAATATGTTGTGTTAATGTTATGAAATGTTTTCTCAAATGATGCGCTAAGCAGAAGGACAGAATTACGTCTAAACTGACGCCGTTTTGCATTTCTATAGGTTGTAGATACGAGCATGGTTTTATATACTATCATGTTTAATCGTGTTTTATGCCGTTTGCCAAGACTTGATAAGTCGCTCGTAAAACACAGGAGGTATGGAAGCTAAGAACACCATATGTGGTAAATTGTACAGCTAATATAACACAACACATTAGTTGTATTTCCTTTAACTGGTGGATATAGAGTTGCTGCGGGGGGGGGGGGGGGGGGGGGGGGGCTTGAGACGCACAGGCTGCAGTGGAGACGCTGCGCACAGCTGATTGACAGCTGGAACACAAACCACCAAATACAAAAACATAATTCAGATCCAGTCGTCATGACTCCACTCCGGAGGGATTCCCCGATCATTTCTTACAGTTTCTCATCAAGGGGGGGCAGGGTCGGCGTCATGGGGGGTCATTCGCGGGCCATGCCCCCCCAAATGAGTCACTGTGCCCCCCAACGCAGGGTGGGTAAGCCTTGTCACTTTGCCGTTTTGTTTTTTTAATCATATAAGTGAAAACGTTTCCACTAAAGGTTTTGTGTGTGAAATACATCAGAAATAAAGAATACAAATATAAAACACAGCCTGAGGTGTGCTCACTGCTGCTCTCTGGTCAACACACTCTCACTCCCTAAGCGTCCAATAGCGACATTTGGTCAGTGTCCGTGGCGTCCAATTGTGACGCTCCTAGGCTCCTTCAGCGTCATAAAGGGACGCAAATAGCTTTCAACTGATTGCAATGTATTCCCATCTGCGTCGGGATTTGACGCTCATGGAAGCACGGCATTCGTTTATGTCGGCTGCCCTTAAAGGCAATGTGAGCGTCCATTCCCATTGGATAACGGAGAATTGTACACCCGGAAGTAAGTATTCCTCTTACTGTCGATTGATTTTACAGTGATATCTGCACTACTCATCGACTAAAAAACACCAGATTATCCTTGTTAATTACACAACATTGATTGGTTTAAATTGTGTGCAATGCTTTTGTATTTTTCCCCTTCGATTCGGAGAAACAAATATTTTTTCTGAGTAAAGGATGGCAGAAGACACTACACTACCCAGAATCCCCAGCTATCGTTTGGACTACACCATGTGCTTTGTTTGACAAACCCCGTTTTTTTCACCATTCATTCCGATGGCTGGGTCTATGTCACATGATCTTCAAATGTCTCCCTGCAGAAAAAGAAAACATGGCCGAACTTTGTTTTATTCTAGGTGGAAAATGCCTATTTTAAAGTTAGTTTGGCCATTAAAATGCGTTTTGATGTCATTTGATGCGAGAAATATGAGTTGTTATTTCAGATTATGTGTGCAGTGGATGTACATGATCTTTAGTTTGCTAGTTATTACGAAGATTACTTCAGGAAATTGCGACGTTTTCATTGTTACCAAGGTGGTTGCTAGGAAAGCTGCTATCGATATTATTTCTATTATGTTGTGTAACTGTTTAATGGTGTTATCTTTATTGCTACCCCCTTCCCCGTCAATGTATAGTGTTGGTCCACAGCCTAAACATATTAGTTTAACAAATTCCGCATCTAAAGATAGCCTACGTTATTTTCCCCTGTGCAATTCCAGTCTCACATCTCACAGCACATCGTCATTAACAAATACCGGAAACAGACCGAAAACATTTAAAAAAATAAATAATAATACCTTATTCCGAGTGTGCTTGCTTTTCTCTTTGAAAGTCATCACATAACGGCATTGTAATACACGGTTCGGCTGCATTACATCTGCCGTAGTTCTGTATTTATAGAGCCCTGATGAGAAGACAAACATGAGGAACTGAAAACGTGACGTGGATCATAAATATATCAGCCATTAAACAACATCTTACATTTCTTTTCACACAATACGTCTCCTTGCAGTATCAACGCTAATTCGGCTCACTTTTATATTTGATCCAATTGGTAGATAGGCTGTATTTACACCATAAAGGTGCACAGCTGATATAAAGGGACACCTGGTGGTTAAAGCATGTTATTGAATTGAATTATTTTTATTATTAGATATTAATACGATCCCTATAAAGTATATTCATTACTCGTTATTCTCTACTAATAGTTAATTAAATACTGCATGTAATGACTATTTTGCACATCCCTTTCAAGATTTCAAGATTTTCTAAGGTTTATTGACATATCATATAGGCCTACACAACTGTGGTGTAGTTCTGCACTGAATGAAAAACTTGGGTTGCAGGTTCCTCAATAGTGCATTACAAGACATCTATCAATATGTGTGCATACCTCCAGCAATGTTAACTATGTTGAAGCACTTATTTTAACTGATATTATATATAATGTATTATACTCTTATAAGATGTATGTAGATATTTCATCTCCGGCCTTGTCAGGTATTGAACAATCAATAAATAAAGAACACAGAATTGTTGAATATAAAACACAGAATTTGTGTGATTATACTAAATGATTTTCAAATAAATACAACTGCATATTTAACTGTTACTCATGCTGATGTAACGCAAATGTTCCAACTTGGAAGTATAAAGTATATCTTATCTTAAGCTGATCGATGGCTACTGCCATATTTGCAAAATGTGCCTCTGAACCTTGACAAGTGCATGTTTCAGGCTTATCAATTAATGTAATGTAATGTTATCACAGGGGTCACACACATAAGACCAGCTGTTAAATAAAGCTCTTCTGACCTTAGCTGGCATGTGGGTATATATATTAATACTGCCCATAATGGGCACAAGCAATTTTCACCCATTTATTAATTATATGTTTTAAATGTGAGTGTTTCCTGTCCCCTAAACCTCCAGGGATGTACACAGTTTCATTTCATTTCATTTCAAACCTTTATTTAACCAGATTGGTCCCATTGAGATCATAGATCTCTTTTTCAAGGGAGACCTGCAGCATATAGGTTCCACATGAAACATAAAACAATAAAGGACATTATACATTATATTTACAGGATACATAGTTATAGACATTTACAAGTTCCCATTGTATCGGCAAGCATTTCATTTACCCTAGCTTTAAAAACATGCAGAGGAATGAGATTGCTCAGTTTCAATTCTTGCTGAAGATTGTTTAATACTGGCAACTTCTTATTATGGGAAATACGAAAACGTCTTTTAAAACTACAACTCCCAGTAGAGACGTGCCATAGAGAACATGTTGCGAAACAGAATAGCCAGCATGTGTAGTTCTGGGGACGGGGTGGGGGAGGGGGGACGCGGTGGACCCGTTCAAATCCAGTTTTGGACAGTCTGCCGTGGTTCCATCCCATTTCAAGTGCTGTTCGAGAATCGGCTTTACCCTCGGAGCACACTCTCCAATCACAGAGCTTGAGGACTATCACGGGGTTTGTCAAACAGAGCACATGGCGTAGTCCAAACGATAGCTGGGGATTCTGGGTAGTGTAGTGTCTTCTGCCATCCTTTACTCCTGGGAATGGACGCTCACATTACCTTTAAGGGCAGCCGACACAAACGAATGCTGTGCTTCCATGAGCGTCAAATCCCGACGCAGATGGGAATACATTGCAATCAGTTGAAAGCTATTTGCGTCCCTTTATGACGCTGAAGGAGCCTAGGAGCGTCACAATTGGACGCCACGGACACTGACCAAACGTGCTATTGGACGCTTAGGGAGTGAGAGTGTGTTGCTCTGGTTGGTGTGTTGCTTGACCAATGACCCCCGACTTTTGTTTTGTTATCATTACGTGGCTGTGTGTTTAGATGAAAGCTGGTGGCAATCTGTTCATCTGTTACACTGATTATACAGTAAAGCCATCGAAAATAATATGATATACAGTACAAGTAGCCTACTTCTGGGTCTCTGTGTTTAATTCAAGCTCGGCTCTGTGTGTGTGTGGCACGATCGCATTTTGAGTGTGTGAGCGGTAATGTGGAATGTTGTTGTTAGCATCTGGTTAGCTAGCTATGCTAACGGATATAAAGAGCTGTTTCGACACCAAGGTGGAGGAGAGTCCTCTCCTGTCAGACTGAGAGGACTATAACGTCAGCTCAGTGAGGTAAGGACTCTCTCAGTGTTTAGATAGTTCACTTTAGTGTAAGTTATCTCAGTGGGTCTCAAACGGTTTGGTCACCATTTATGTAAACAAGTATTTGCGAGGAACACATTTATATGATCATTAGCCTATAGTTATTAAAAAAAATAAGAGAATAAATGAAAAACGGGTATGAAATACGATAGGACAGTAACACAAGAATACAGTTGAAAAGGGGAGTGATTAGTAAAATATCCATTAAAAAAAAGTAAATCTGTGTACAGTTATGTTTCATATGGATGCTGAGAGGTGTAGGCTATCCATAGATCTCTTCATTTTGCTCTCAAAGTGCACCAGATTGATGCATTTAACTTCAATATCTTAAAAATAATCTTCCCGGGGGAGCATGCTCCCAGACACTCCTAGAGGAGGTTAGGTCCACCCCCACCTAAAACATGTTCACATGGATAGGATACTAAATACATTTGCACACTTTTTATATGGTGGCCTATGTCCATATGTTTCTGTTTTGGTGGTCTTGCCACAACCGTGCATGTATGCAGAAGTCATAGGTGCGCTATAAAATAGCACTACACCCCTGCAATGTGTGTGAAAGACGATAGACTTTACAGCATGTTTTTTTAAATTGAAGTTGCGTTGGTGTTTGTGTGTTGGTTGTTGACGGCAGTGTGTGCCCCCCCTTGGTAAATGATTTCCCCCCCCCATTCGATTTGTTCTAGAGCCGACCCTGAGGGGGGGTCTCCTGTCCCCGGTACAAACACACTGCCTGAGGAAGGCTATGTGTATGTTTTTGTCATTAACCTTTTTCGGGCCATTTATTTATTTATTTTGGTGACGATCCGACCTCCATGCTGCTACTCTGGTTCAAACTGCATCCACCAAACAATATGATTTATCTCGACCTCCCCAAAATAACCAAAAACGACACGGTGTGAGATGTATTTTTTAGCTGTTCTGTCGTCATTTCCTGCGATCTTCTTCATAAAGTCAGTCAGAATGAATGAATGGGCGTTTCTTTGACTATTTATAGGCAAATATGGGCGTTACGTGAAGCCCGCAAAGGCTGCACCGCATTTCGAGTCGATCGTGATTTATAAAGGGAAACCGGCGTAAGAAGTGCGGTACGCACTTTCCTCGCCGGTACGCAATGTTTGGTAAATCGGAAAATTTCTGTTCCTATTTTTTGGATTTCTACTACGTAAGCAACCTTCCCACGTGAATCCTACGCACCTCGTTATAGATGAGGCCCCAGGTGAGTTGGACCTGGATCAATTCTGAGGCACACACACACACGCACACACACACACACACACACACACACACACACACACACACACACACACACACACACACACACACACACACACACACACACACACACACACACACACACACACACACACACACACGTCTTCCAAGTTGCTCTTTCAGGGCCACGTCTGCTTGGAAATTCTACTACACACACACACACACACACCTTATACATTGTTACAATCAAAGCACCGAGAAGCAATCTGCTTCTGTCTTCCTATTTTTTTAGATTGGGAACCTGCACAATATTATTCCAGAACAATCTAAACATTTCATGTACTCACACTGACCCTCTCACACCCGCACACTAACATATAAATTACTATATGTTACAGTGTATAGCACACTTCAATCCTCCTCCAGCAATATAATAGAACAGTGTCTCTGCTCAAAGGGGCTTGGAGCTCATATGGGATTATACAGTGTTCAATCCCAACGAAGAGCCCCCCCCCCTTATTATAATAAAATACGATAACAAATAATAAACATCAATAACTATCACAAAAAACAAATGAAACTTGCATTATTAAAAGGGAGTAATTGCAAATATGAATCATAAATGCTACATATATTGTAAGGAAATAAGATAAAGAAAATATAAATTAGGGACTTTATGTGTTTTCTATTTTTTAAGATGATAATCATGGCTCAGGTCAGTTTGACAGTACCAACGGGTGTAAAATGTGAACATAATACAAGGGTTACAAATATTCTAACACGTTTAGTGTAATCTTTTAGCTTTTCAAGAAAGCTAAGTGAAACAGCACTGGTTTCCTACAGGCTTCTTCCTCTTCCTCCCTCGTTGTGTGCACGGCTCTGTGTCGTTGGAGGCAGGAAGCCGCTGACAATGACACAGCACCTCTGAAGCAGCAGGATACACTGAGCAGGGGTATTCAACTAAAATCCAACGAGGTCCAGTTAGAGAAAATGTCCCCGTGCAAAGGTCCGGAACATCAAAATGTCTAAGTTGCTTTATGAATTAATGTGATATTGAAGTAGCTACAGCTTTATCAACATCTGCATGTAATCAACAACTGACTGCCAATCAAATAAATAAAGTACAATTCATAAACAACAATATTTATTGTCAATTAACATTGAACTATACAGATATACAGTAAATACTGTGGCTATGTGTAATGTTCCTCTCGGGCTGCATTTAAAAATAAAATAGAAAAAATAAATAAAATAGCTTTTGAAAATATGTGCATCTTAAAAGTGCTTAGTTTTAGATAAATAAAATAAAGTGTAGCAGCAGCTTGAGTTTCGCTTTTTCTTTGTTAACCGTTTCACATCATGACTTAACAGTTTCAGACGATTATAGAATAATATCAGTCTTTACACATCATAACAATTGAACAGTTTTAAATGTTCTCTTTCTTTCCCTCTTATATTGCAGTCCCTCACTCACTTTGTTTTATTCAGTGCGAGAATTGAGCTGGAGCTTGTCCTGCCAGTTTAAATCTGGGCTGAAATGGTGTCAGGGCCATTCTCATACACACATGCAGGTGCTCATTGGTTAGCCTGGAACGATATTTTGTTTTAATAATGTTCATTGTGGAGAAAGCTGCCTTGCAGCTGTATGTGGAGCCAAACACGGTCAGTTCTTCCAAGTTGCTCTTTCAGGGCCACGTCTGCTTGGAGATCAACCAGTTGCATCTGGAGAGGCCCAGCATGTGCCCACTTGAAGTGCTGTGTAACTTCCTTTGAGAACTCCCTGACATCTGCAATACGAAATGGGTTCTGAATGAACATGGTGAGCTGCCGTCCAAAGCTGAAGCTGTCAAAACGTTTGCTGAAGTTTACAATCAGCTTATCTACAAAGCCAACAAAAGAAGACACATTTCTCTGTCCCTGCACTGCTGGGAAGTGTGCACAGTCTCCCTGCAGATCTTCCTTGAACACTTCAAGTTTCATCTGAAAGGAGCGGACAGCTGTCATCAATTCACAAATTGAATAGTCCTTGCCCTGTAGCTTCCAATTCAGTTCATTCAGATACGAAGTGATGTCAACCAAAAAGGCCACATTATCCATCTTTTTCTCATCTTCTAAAAAGAGAGAAAACTGTGTTGCCTTCTGACTTCCCATCTCTGCCAATAAGCTGCTACTTCCCTTCTGATGGACCAAAAGCGCTCCAACGCCCTGCCTTTGCTGAGCCATCTCACATTGTTGTGCAGCAAAAGATCATCAGCGTTTGCATCAACTTCTCTGAGGAATCCCCTGAGCATGCGATGCTGATAGGAAGAGGACGCCCATGTATCTTTTTCATCATTGTGTTCATCACCTCAGCATGCTCATCTGACAGGGAGGAGCACAGGACAGATTGATGGATGATGCAATGGTAAGAGATGAGCTCAGGATTATCCTCTTTCGTTCTTGACACAGCTCCTTTCTCTCTCCCTATGGCAGAGGCTCCATCTGTTGAAACCACTTGTTTTGGCTCTATTCCTCGCTTCGTTAACATCTCCTTAATGGCCAGGTAGATCTCCTCTCCTCTTGTACTGGTCTACAGCCCCACCTAGTGTCAGCAGAAAGTATTACAAATAATGATTACAAAGAAATGCAACAAATAAATTAAAAAATATATAAAATATATTTTGAGATCATGTTTAATCATCTGATTCGTCTGTACATTGCTGTTTTAGTATGTGCTCTTCTAATTAGTGTATACAGTGTGTGCCTATTGAGCTGTTTAGAGCCATGTGGGACAAAACCCGATCCTGCCCCTCCCTCTCCCTGTTTAAATCAATGGTGACTGTAAAAACTACACTGCGCATGCTCAGAGTATTTTTTTATAGAAGGACGATGCATACAAAAACATTAATCTCAGCAAAGAGAAGAGATGCAATATGCCAGATTATAGCTAATAGCTAATTTCCATCTGTGGTCCTGGTTTAATGTGTGTGGCAAAAAAATAATGACCCTAGGTTGCCACCATACATCATCTCACATCATTCAGAGCTGATTGGCTGTAAGTATGTGTGCCGCGAAAAGTGTGGTGAGTGAAGAGGAGACGAGAGAGCTGCAGTGACGCGTCCTAAAACCCGGAAGTAAGCTGCGCATGGCTTCCCTCGACAAAAAAGCAATGAGAATTCTCCATAGAATTTTAGAAAATAGCTCAAAATAAGGTCTGTGGGAAACAACCCTGTTAGATAAATGCACGTTTTGTTCAGCCGGATAATATCCACATGTCTACCCTACTTTTATAATTTTATAATCATAAATCTATTGATTAGATTAGATTTATGATAGACTTTTGAAACTACAAGAACATAAGGAGGACTTTTACAAACAAGTAATAGAGATTTTTGTCCAGAAGGATAGGCAAATGGACTTAATCTTCATGTCAAGGTAAGACTGCAATTTTATTGAAAATGGGATTTTACTAAGAGAGAACAATTCACTATTTAAATGATAACATTACATTTTTTGGGTATCCTTTTGTTGAACTGTCTGTTTAAAATTAATTGAATCATCAGACTAAAGAGGCTTTTGAAAATAATATTATATTTTGATTTAGGTCAAAATATAATATTTGCAAACCTGAAGAGTCAGTGCCAGTGCGTCACTAGCCATGAACCTCACTGCAGAAGCTTATATATAGACATCTAAGTTTGTTGTGCCCCACCACTTTTGTACATAAACGCCACTGGTTACACCTAACATGTCTTCACACTTTCTTGTCTTTGTTGAAGAACCTCACATAAATGAACAGCTGAGCATTGTCAGAAACATCAGTGGACTCATCTACAGCTAAGCTTACACAGGGTGCCTTATGAAGGGCTTCATCCAGCTGGGCTAGCACATCCTGGGTTAACACTTCACTCCTCTTTGTGGCTGATGATGCTGACAAAGGTATTTGCTTAATTTGTTCACAAAGCTCTTCTTTTTGTTTTCCCTCAAGCAAGGTTTGAGTTACTGCACTCATGCACCCCTGACAACCTCTCCATCAGTAAATGGTTTTTTGTTTTGACCCAAAATCCAAGCCACTCTGAGGGAACATTCATTAGCACGTTGTTGGGCAGTGAATGAATGGGTCAGGATCCTGGTGGAATGATCATATTGGGCTCTCAGACTGCTTATTTGTTGTGACCTCAGTTCTGAGTTGAGAGGGAATGTTTGGTCAAACACTTTGTGTTTTGTCTCATAGTGGCGTTTTGGCACTTTCAATGAACACCACGGTCTCTGAACAAATGAGACACACTGGCTCTGTGCTCCCAGTGGGCAGGATGAACATGAATGAGTCCACTCAGGGTTAAAAGCTCTGTTCTCACTGTCCACGTTCCTCTTCTTGGAGAGCGCCATGTGTAAGTGTATCTCCCTGTCTGCCGCTAACACACCTGTTCACTCTCCTCTCCACTTCTCTCCCTGTATCGCTGCTCTTCACTCAGTCTCCTCCCCTTGTCTGCCGCCGTCTTGTCTCACTGTACCGCTAACTCTTCTCTTCACTCACTTTCCTCTCCCGCTCTCTCGTCTCTTCTTCTGTGTTTCTCTCCCTGTATCGCTCACTCGTCTCTTTCGCCCCCTGTCGGCAGCGGTTAATATAGAATTGCCCCGTCAAAAATGTATAAATCCCCTATTAATGTATTGATTATAGGTCAGGTCCGCGTCTGGGTCCGGACCGCGGTCCGCCTGTTGCCGACCCCTGCAGACTAGTGCTGCGTACCTGGACTCACATTCAGGTTCAGGTCCGGACTCAAGTCCAGAGGTTCAGGTTCAGGTCCGGACTTATAAGTCCGGACCTGAACCCATGGCTTGTGTCAAGTTGTGTGAGTAACTAAAGTGAACTTATTGTGAGCTAATTATCAATTGAAAATTAACTCATAATCAACTCAAATTCAAACTCGTCAGGTTTATTTTGCTCCCTTCCAACTTGTGTCTACATTTCTCTACAAAGTACAAATGTAAAAAAAACACTTTTTGCCACTTTTCTACAACTCTGCTTGTGTACATTATACAGGAGTACATACTACATACATAGTGATGTACATACATACTGTTAGAAATTAAAATCAATGTTGATATGGCGTAATTTTGAGTTAAATACACTATTTAATTTAAATCAGTTTTATTCTGAAAAAAACGGAAGTTCACAATATTAACTTAATGCTTTTATTCTGAAAATTCTTCCGTTCCGGTTAGCATTAGCATGTGGCGAAATGCTACGTTTTCAAACCGTGAATCGAAGGTGAAATGACATGTGATGTTGTACACTGAGCACACTGGGGTTAGCACTCATTTATTGACGCTGAATAACGTTCATCAGGGAATGTTTAAATAACCACAGACACCAGAATATACGTAAGTGCTAGTTTTTTTGCGAGTCCAAGTACCGGTTCCCGACGTTCCGGTTTTAACCGGACTTGAACCGAAACTTTTTACAAGTCCAGTACCGGTTCGGCGTACCGGTACACAGCACTACTGCAGACTATAGATGTGTTTAACATATTGTTGTATTTTCGTAACACATGGAAACTGTAGGCCTACATTTAATCATTTTCTAGGTTTGCTGAAGTATGACACTGACTATATTATTATTTCACACACAGTGACGTCACGAGCTACCCACAATGCAACGCGCGCCATATATATATAAATACGCCATTTTCCTGGAGGTGCAAATATCCTGGAGGTGCTAATATAAACAGCTAGCTAACGTAGCCAGGCAGAGCGCACTAGTTTTTTTTTCTGAATTAACGACCGAAGAAATCGCTGCATGTCTTCGGATTACATCTCTGGACTTGAGGGGTGTGCTCTAGGTCGTTACCAGGGTAACTAGAGCTGTGTGGGTTGTCGGATTGCCCTTACAGACTGCCTGCAGATGTATGGAAAAACGACCCTCGAAAGTGGCCTTCGTCGATTTTGGCTGCATCTACGTGTAATTTCTGGAAACACCAGGTGAATACCCCACTTGTCACAATAATATTATCATGCCATTGCATGTATGTGGTATTTTAGAGTTGACTAGATATCGATTAAGGCAATAGACTATGATATTCTGCTTGCACCTCGCGTGAAATGGCGGATACCGGAAGTACGGTGTCTCCCTCGGCCCTAGGGGCGGTTCTAGGGGGGGCCAGTGCCCCCCTAACGCTGACCTCTGACCCCCCTGTGGCCCCCCTAGAAATGAAAAGTGAAAAAAAGTATTACCAGTGTTGGGCAAGTTACTTTTAAAAAGTAACTAGTAATAGTTATAGTTACTGCTCTCAAAAAAGTAACTGGTTACTTTATTAGTTACTAAATTATAAAAGTAACTAGTAAGAAGTTACTTTACTTTAAAAATAATAACAATAAAAAGACAAGTGTTTGTGTTGTTCTGTGGCACAGTAAGAGAAAAGACAACTCCCCATCATTGTAGCATAATGGAAACATTAACATTATGGATAGATTACCGGCCCTCAAGCGAGTACTGCAAGACATAGCCCAAGAACGCAATGGTGAGAGATCTATTGAGGCACGTGGTCTGCTGGCACAGTTGGATCTAGAATTCATTGTGCATCTTGTAACACTCCGTAAAGTGTTTGCAGAAACAACATTTCTCTCTGACATGTTACAGTCTTCATCCCTTGACCTTTCAAAGGCTGTGGATTTAGTTCAGACATTGAATGACTTCAGGCAGGAGTCATTTTTTGATAACTTGTGGGATGAAGTGTTGAACATTTCTGAGCAATGTGATACTGCAATACAGCCAGCAGCAAAACGACAAAAACGACTGAGCTCTAAACCTGCTGAAAGCTTCGTACTGACTACTGTTGGACAGAGAGAGACAAAACAAGATAAACACGGGTTTCGTACAGCCTTTTTCTACCCTGTCATTGATCAGATGCTCAATGAGCTTAAAGGAATGGTATGCTGATGACACTCATTTTTAAATAATTATCATCCGATAAAACAGACCAGTCTCTGCCAGTCTTTTTTTTTTTTTTTTTAATCCGATGACATTATCAGTGATTTTAAACTGATTATATACGAAATAACATCAACACTGTGGGTGCCGCCATTTTCCGGACGTGACGTAAACCATGCGTTTGGTTTTCGAAGACACGTTGATCTCCATGTTATTTACTGTAGTTTCTCTCTTCAAATATGCCTCACTGTATCGCGAAATATTGCCACAATTCTGATAGGAACAATCCACGGAATGCTCGGTTCCATCTGTTGCCAAAAGGTAAGCATAAGAAGTACATTCGGAGGCAGTGGCTAGCGAAATGTGGCCGGCCCGAACCGAAAGATTCACAGGGTCATGTATGCAGCGAACATTTCAAATTTCCGGACGACTACTCTGAGAGTATGATAAAACATAACATGGGATTTATGGAACAACCATTACTTAATGGAGATGCAGTACCATGGGTCTTTCTGGTGTCATCACCGACCAGGACACCAGTTCGGCCAGTTGAGAAATCGCCCTCTGCAAGTGTGAAGCGACGGAGGAGCAGAAGTAGTGCTCGGAGTAAGAATAAGGTATGTTATAGCGCATTTCCATTGCAGCGGCTAGTCCCGTTTTAACGTCCTTTAGCGTCCAGGCCAGGACAGTTTTTGGTGGCCTTTCCATATAGCGTAGTACCGGCTAGTGTGTATTTCCCCCCAGTTTTTTCCGGCCCCATAAAATCGTGATTCTATGGCCAGGGACAACGAAGCTGAGTATGCTAAACTAGAGAGGGAATCGCTAGCAAGGGTGGTACTACATGCATACATATAGTATCTTATATCATCTTCCTATTATACACACATGCATTTCCAAACATTTGGACTACCTATGTTGCAAATGTATTATCTTTTCAATTTACACACGGCATCTATTGCACGTCTGTCCGTCCTGGGAGAGGGATCCCTCCTCTGTTGCTCTCCCTGAGGTTTCTCCCATGTTCCCTTTAAACTGTGGGTTTTCTTCGGAAGTTTTTCCTTGTACGATGTGAGGGACTAAGGACAGAGGGTGTCGTATTGTCATACTGATATGTATGGCTGAATTCCCCCATCCAATCTCTTCACATTGGTCAAAACTTCTTCCTCTGCTGACGAGTCCGAACTGAAATACGCCGCCATGTTTCCGTGTGTTGACAAAGTGAACGCATGGATGACGTCACGACCATCACGTGACTACTGAAAATGGCAAAAATGGCGGCGGCCAGACGGAATATACAGGTTTTGATAAACAAGAGCTATAAAATCATTATTTACCGGGGAATATCGCAGATTTCTTCAGGGTATGATTTAAACACAATGTTTCACTAAATACTGAAGTTTGGAATAATTATCTAATGAGTGGACCATTCCTTAAATAGACGGTTTTCAAACACAAACTGTGACATGATGAATAGCATCCAAGCTCTTAACCCCAAAAGTGATGCATTTCTGAAGGAGACAACTCTGTTTTCATTTGCTGTTTGTATGATGCAAATATTGAGGACTTGAGGGGGCATGAGCTACATCAGTTCAGCATAATTTTAGATAGGAAAATAAAGACAGGGATGCAGAGACCTGATAGTACAGTGGAGCTTGTTCAGTTCATTGAGCCTTATAAAGAAGTGTTTTTTGAGCTCTTCAGACTCTGCAAAATAGCAGTCGCAATCCCAGTCAGTTCTGCTTCCTGTGAGCGTAGTTTTTCTACATTAAAGCTGGTCAAAAATGTTCTCAGATCCACCATCACTGATGAGAGACTGAGCAATCTGGGTGTGCTTAGTATTGAGTCAAGGAGGTCAAAGACTTTGAATCTTGACTTATTTGTTGATCGGTTTGCCAAAAATCACAAAGACAGCAGGATTTTGTTGCTGTAATGTGACATTTTGGGAAGGAAACAACAGCCTGGGATGCAGACACCCTTATGTAAAGTAGAGATGTAACTGTTTATTTTTATATAAATATGATATGGTGTTAGTGCAAAAATTGTACTATAACTTAAGCTGAAGCTAACAGTAATAACTATAAGATCTATCTGAAATAAATAAGTTTTACTGAAACAAATACCCAATAACTGTATTGCATTGTTTTCTTATGCCCAATTACTTCATACTGTCTAGTTCTCTTTTTCGTCCTGCATTTATTGTGCCCGCCTCAGAAAATAACTGGCCCCCCTGTGCCCCCCCCCCCAGTCAAATTGGTCTAGAACCGCCACTGCTCGGCCCAATACCTGTATGTGTGTGTGAAAGAATACCCGTATGTGTGCGTGAAAGAATGGATGAGGTACAGTTTTAACGTGTATATTTTATATTATGAGTCTTCAAATTAGTATATTGTATCAAGACTTACCCTTAAATTAATTGTAGCCTACTGATAATTCTTCTCCAGCGTCACGCTTTCACTGCAGCATGACGTCTACTGTCATCTCATGCTAAAACTGTTACTTTAAATGGTATCTCAGCCGTGGGCCCAGAGTTGCACCTTGCACGGTGGGGTTTTGAAAGCTGTTTGATTGTTACATAACTCTTTATTCAGTCATGGGTCTTGCTGATAACACCGACCCATTCACTCAGCTGATACTATTCATTTATCACATTTAATGAATAGAGAGCCAAATCTAAATGATATGCGTTAAAAGGGAAGAGAAATGTGTAATTACAGCAGGAAATCTGAAGTCAAATGTAATACCTTTTAAGACCTTTTCTACTAAGACCCTTTCCATACATGTTAAGACCTCATCGCCACTTGGAGTTCTAACCGGTTACATTGGCGACACACTTTACCTCACATTTACTATACAGCAGGGGTCGGCAACCTTTTTGATATGAAGTGCCATTTAAAAAAAAAAATAGTTATCAGCGTGGCAACGATCGAGAACTATCAACGGGGGGGGGGGGTGTTGAGGACCTTCATTCACGCTCGTCAACTCAGGGAGCCTCGCTGTGTGTGGACCTGTTACATTACATTGCGACTTACAATAAGTACATTCGACCAGGAAGACACAACCTTGAAGAAAACAGAATCATATAAGTACATCAGGTTTCATAGAGCCAAGTATTTCAAGTGCTACTCAACTGGCTATAGATAAGCCAGTCCTTTATTAGTATATAAGTGCTCTGTTAGCAGTTATTTGTTAGTAATTCTATCGCTCGAGGTGGAGTCGAAAGAGATGAGTTTTCAGTCTCCCCCGGAAGGTGTGTAAGCTATCTGCTGTCCTGATGTCAATGGGGAGCTCATTCCACCATTTTGGAGCTAGGATAGCAAACCCACGTGTTTTTGCTGATGGGAACTTGGGTCCCCCTCGCAGTGCGGGTGCAGCGAGCCGTTTGGTTGATGCAGAGCGGAGTGCACGCGCTGGGGTGTACAGTTTAACCATGTCCTGGATGTAGGAAGGGCCAGATCCATTCGCAGCATGGTACGCAAGTACCAGTGTCTTGAAGTGGATTCTAGCAGTTACCGGAAGCCAGTGAAGGGAGCGGAGGAGCGGCGTGGTGTGGGAGAATTTAGGAAGGTTGAAGACCAGACGAGCCGCTGCATTCTGGATGAGCTGCAGAGGTCGGGTGGCACATGCAGGTAGACCAGCCAGGAGGGAGTTGCAGTAGTCTAGGCGTGAGATGACGAGAGTCTGGACCAGAACCTATATCGCTTTCTGGGTCAGCTGGGGACGTATCCTCCTGATGTTGTAAAGCGTGTATCTGCAGCAACGGGTATAGCAGCGATGTTTGCAGTGAAGGACAGTTTTTTATCTAGGGTCACACCCAGATTCCTTGCAGTCTGAGTCGGGGAAACAACAGAGGTGCCGATGTTGATTGTCAGGTCAAGAGTGGGACAATCTTTTCCCGGAAGGAAAAGCAGTTCAGTCTTGTCAAGGTTGAGCTTGAGGTGATGAGCAGACATCCACTGAGAGATGTCCGCTAGACAAGCAGAGATGCGTGTGACGCCCTGGGTCTCTGAGCGGGGAAAGGACAGAATTCATTGGGTGTCGTCAGCGCAACTTACATGATGTCGAATTTAACAAAGACATTTAAATGATTGGTTTAAACGGCATAATAATAAGGACGATCGTCCGTTCTGTGATTCTCCAGAACACACATGTTATGATATTAGGGTCATGCAGGGGCGGACTGGCCATTGGGCCATTGGGAATACCGGGAGTTTCCCCGGTGGGCCGGTGCTGTGTGTGGGCCTAAATCCTACCGGCCCACATTTGTAAGTGTTCCGGCCCAGCCCAGCCCAGTGGGGTGTGGCCAGGGTTGGGTTGTAACGGAATACATGTAATACATGTTACGTAATCAGAATACAAAAATCAAGTAACTGTATTCAGCTCGTGTTACATTTGAAAAACGAGTAATCTGATTACAGTTACTTTCGTAAACCTGAAGTGAATACATTTTGGATTACTTATTGGAATTATTGGTGGAAAGATTTCCTCACAACATGTAATATTCATTACTAAAGGTACAGCCTTGTCTGGTGTCTTGCTCAAGGGCACCACGGCAGGGCAGGAGGTGAACTGGGACCTCTCCAAGTAGAAGTCCACACTCCAAATAGGTCTGGTCGGGGACTTGAACCGGCGACCCTACGGCTCACAGTCCAAACCCCTACTGACTGCCATAGATTTAGTCCCTAATTTGCTCTCAAAATGGACCAGATTGATGCATTTAACTTCAACATTTAAAAAAAAAAAATTCCCGGGGGAGCTTGCCCCCGGGCCCCCCTAGAGGAGGTGAGGTCCATCACCTGCCCACACCCCCTGTTAAATTGTCTCACCCACATTGAGGATGCTTCGTACGTCGCCCATGTTTTATTCCATGTGTCAAGTCAGGCAAATTGGGTCAAAATGTTATTGCCTCAATGATCTGTTAACATTAAAATCACTAAATATATGCGGAACTATTTTTGCTCTAGGCAACTCGAGGGCTCAATGTGATTACTATATGAATAATTGTCCAAAATAACATTAAATGCATAGGGTTTTTTGTTAAGTAACATACTTTCGTCGCCGGCCGGCCGATACATGCCGTGCATTAAGTGGGCTGTCTGTCAATTAATCCCCGGGCCACTTTTTCCCCCCAGTCCGCCCCTGGGGTCATGCAGAGTGAGATGAGATTGCTGATAGAGGGGTGTGGCTTGTGCATGTGTGTTTGTGGATGGTCGAGCGATCCACGCCGTTGTGTGGACGGGCCGCGACAGTGAGGGAACGTGTGTATGTTTCTGGAAGTGATACGAGGAAGCAGAAAAACAGAGGTCTGTGATGTATTTTGTGAAACAGAAGAACAGCTAAATAAATGCAACGGCCTCCCAAGAAGAGCTCGCCTCTCTCCAGTCATTTAAGCTAAAGTGGGTTATTGAACCTGAAGCTTGTGCCCTCCTCGACTAGGGTCTGGGAGCCAACAGGAAAGTTCAACACACAGATGGCCAGTCCGCCCCTTTGTAGCATGTTATTTTGATGAGAGATGAGCAGAACGCCACTGGGCTTTCAACTAAATACACAGCCACGCACAAACTGCGGCATTTGGACAGCTCCTTATGGGTACTGCAATTTGTGAAGTGCTTTCCTTCGTGGTGAAACGATCAGCACCACGGAGGAAAGCGGCAGAAAGTCACCTGGAGTTAAAGAGAGCGGGGCTGCGTTGCGTGCATGGCTTCCTTCTGCAGGTAACAGGGAGACGCGCTCTGGCAGCGGTCTCGTTCAGGATCCGAAAATACAATTTAATATTTTTGCACACTTCCACTTATTCCTAGTGTGCCACTGGTTAACTTACCGCTGTGTGTGTGCCACTGGTTACGGTGCCAATGCTGGCACGCGTGCCAGGGGTTGCCGACCCCTGATAGACAGTATTGATTGTCCTTGGCTTCCTCCTGATCTTCCAACATTTGGACGCAGGCTTGCATTTCCCCATAACGATGTTTAACAACCGGCGTAAACTGACCTTCGCGCGCTATCACGCAGTGAGCGTGCGATGTCCGGTTCAGATGACGTCAAACCCAACGGGATTCCATAAATAAACTACACAGAATCACACTACACACCTACGCAATGATTACATTCAGGCAGACTGTAGAACACAACCTCTTTGGACCATTTATATACTTTTTGAAAACAAGCTACAAAATGTAGCTTGGAAAATGCCGTTTAATACTTTTTAATAGCCTTCATTTTCTCTTCAACTTTTAATACATTTTAAGACCCAGCGGACACCCTGGATTAATAAAGTGTGGTACATTGTATGAAGAAAAAGAATCGCATGAAAATTACAGTGATTCTTTTTGCTTTTCTGTACCAATAAACAGCTATTTGGCTTCTTTCAGAATCACAGTATACTCTCAAATATATTCCGCAGTTCTTTCATGTAACTTCAAATGTTCATGCATTTAGAAAGGAAACTGCTCTACCGTTTTGGTACCTTTACTCAGTAAAAAAGCCAATTAACAGATAGCTCATTCTATTGATTGTTCCCTCATGCATAAGAAACGTTGACACCAGGAAAAGTTCATGTTTTATTTGTGATTTGTTTGTCCGGTGTGTTAACAGCAGAGAAACTGAGCGTTGGCTGGTAAGTGTTGGCTTTCCAACCACTAAAACAAACAATGTTCTTTTCACAGTCCATAAAAAGTTCCTTCACCTGCATGTCATTGTGAACATGCAACAACAAGAAAACATTTCATTTCATCTTTTTTTTTTTCAAAGTCAGATTTTGAGAAACCACTTCAACATTTTCTTCCACAACAATGTACGACTTGCTCCGATTTCAGAACTATAAATTATAATAGAGAATTGGAGTTCGTAAGAAACCTCTGAGCTGAATTTTAAATCAAAAGTAATTAACAATCAACTTTGATATACAATATCATTTGAAATATGGAATCTAAACCGTATCCAATTTTAAGAATTAAAAAAATCCAATGTTGGTAAAAATGCGTGTCCTATCCTCCCGAGTTCATACAGTGTCCAAATGCAGCCAGAGTCCAGTCATGGAGTCAATCTGGTCATATTTAACTACATTGCGTATTACTCATACGAATCACACGAACTAAATTAGATATTAAAAAGGGCTGCACATTACAGAAATCATGTTCGATTTAATATGATAAATATAAACAGTCTTGTGCATTATGCATTTCTTTTTTGAATAGTGACCAAGGCCAGATGGGATTGTTGACAAACTAGTACAGTGGACATGGGTAAAATAACAGATCTAACATACAAATAAATTGTGAAATTGAAAAGAATCAAGGCAGGTTTTTCCAGTACACATAAAAAAAAGCCACGGACAGAAGGACCCTGTAGGCATTAAGAAGCTCTCAGGAAAACGACGGCACCTTTAGGTCTCTGTGGTGAGACATGAAGAGGAGATCAAGCTCCTAAATCACTTACAAAGGAGAGCGTATTTTGTTGGCGCTGTAGTCCTTCGTCGGCCTCAGCATTCAGTGGAAGTGATATGGAACATTTGAGAAGGCCTGCTGAAATCCTCAACATGACCACAAGGCCAGACAGAGAATCCTCCTCCATCAGCCTGACTCCCTCTCTGTAGTCCTTTGGCTGAGAGTTTTGTCTTTTTAAAAAGTGCACATAGTGATCGAGCACAGCGTCTAAGAGTTGCTGACATCATAGGTAGTAGTCTAGCTTGCTTTCTATCGTCTTGCAGCCTTTTACAGAGAACACTCTCTCTGTTTTGGGGAAGTAGACGACGTCTCGGGCCACCTGGTCGGCCACGCTCGGGTCCGGCTGATGTCCTCTGACTATCATCTCGGCCATGGCACACTGCACCACGTGTCGGTACTCCAGAGGAAGGAACGGGACGAAAAAGTCCACCAGGTTCTTGTCAATCAAACTTGTATGCCACAGGCCACCTAGAAGAGGAGATTAAAAGATACTTAGAGAAGAACTCGAATCTATGTTTTCCATCAAACGTGGTTTCTGAATGATAATGATTGGGGCTCTAGCGGTTCATGCAGTGTTTTATAATTAAAAAAAGACTTGTGTGTAATGTTAGACCACAAACAATGAGGTGCATTTATCTGTGTTTCTACTCACTTTTCTTGTTGTTGAACACCGCTAGAGAGAGCAATGTTTCCAGATCTCTCAGCTCGATCTCTTCTCGATCTCGTCCTGCTTTCCAGAAGTCTAAAAGCCGTCTGCGTGATGCTCTCCCCTCCAGCATTACTAAGAGAAGGATCAACGACAGGAAACGTGTTAGCATTTTCTTTGAGAGCAGCAGAAAACGATTTCAAATCGGTTCTCTCTTCAGTGAATCTCAGAAACATTCAACATAAAAAAAAAACACTGCTTAAAAAGTTTAAACACATTTAAGTGTCACTAGTTTGTTGATTTTGCATGATGTAAATACTAGCTTGTAGTCCCAACATGCCTACTGATGCAATAGAGTCTCAATTGAATACATAAAAAGGTTTATGTCATTGTAAATCCAAACAACTCTTAAATCATATATATAAAATACCACATCAAAATCCTGCTGGAATTTCATTTAATATCACTGAATTATTGCGCAAACATTTTGCTTTCCAGTTATTTCTATTAATTTGTCTACAAAGAGACAAGCATTGATTGATTTCTATGGTTCAAATCAAAATGTCTTGCAGGTCAGAATAAGGGAGTGCTTTCAGCTTCTCACCTGAGGAAGATGAAGATGGCTTTCCGATAAGAAACTCCATCCAGCTTGTCGTAGTAGTCCAGATACGGCTTTATGCTGTCAATCAAGCCGGGATGCATCTTGTCCATCTCATCGAAGATGAACATGGAGTGTGCACAGTTGGTGACATTTCCTTTGATCCACTGCTGCAGCTGAGACTGAGGGAGAAATGCAGCTTGTTGATATGAAAGACCATACGTAAGAATGTCACTGGGTTGATTTAAAGTAACTGGGTTCTATCTCATCTGGATTTGTCCTCATACCTTGTAGGTTTCAAGTTGACTCGCATGTGGGAAGTGGAGTTCAGACGTGAAGATATGAACAAAGCTGCTGTCCATTCCCTCTTTGTAAACATTGTCAGCAATCAGCTGACTCACGAAGTTCTTCCCTGTGCCGGTCCATCCGTGCAGTGAGAGCACCAAGGGCTTCTTTGGGTTGTCGTTGCTCATGAATCCACTCACAGCTTTGAGGATGATGCGTGACGCAATGTGCTGTCCGAACAGTTTCCTGTCCAGGTCAACCTTGAGACCTGGAAAGGATCAACACGATTAGTGACTGGAAAAAGGCTGACATTTATCATGGTGTTTAATGTAATCGAGATCCGAACACGAGCTTGAAAAAGAATGCAACAACAATAATGTTATTAGGAATGGTTATCAAGCTGCAGTAAAGCTACTACTATACTTGAGTATTTCCATTGTATACTACTTAACACTTCTACTCCACCATATCACGGAGGGAAATTATAATTCTAACAATATACATTTTAACTATTTAAAAAATGTCTACCTCTTTTAAAGTGCACTATTTGAGTAAGGTGCACCACTTTGCTGATGTGGCCTTTGATTCAGACGAGGTGACCAACCCCCGCAATAAAACCCACCATCTGAATGACATATTGAACTTAAATTGTGTTTAAGGTCTTCCAGATAAACGTTGTTTATTGTTAGAATTAGATTTGGGAATATTTGTAGGCTACCCCTCCCCCGGTTTTGAGGATACAAAAACCCACTTTCATTAGAATCAGGGCTGCACGTTAATTTGAATATAGTTAACATTAGAAAAGGTTGTTCCTTCGGATAGTTATAAAAACAAATTATATACACATGTGCATGCTCACCTGTTGCATTTAGAGCTATCCATTTAGGTTCGCAACTTTCATGTAAATAATTGTAGATAGTCCGCCCCAGAGTAGCACCGATACCCACAACCAGCGCTGTTGAGAACGGCTCAAATGTGCTCACCAGAACACTGGTCGACAAAAAAACATGCAACAACAAATACAAGTGTGTCGTTTTCATCGTCGAAACCGCGTATTCCCGGACATTAGTGTTTGTTCTGCGTTAAAACAATCATAATAGCATGGTGCAAACCGCGCTACACCAGCAGGCTAGGCTAACAGCTAACTGTAGCTTACTAGCTTCTTACAACGGGGCACTTCCTCAAACGTCATAATCATGCGACAAACACAAGCTCTGGTAAAATCACATAAGAAATGTTTGAGACGTTTAATAAGGATGTTAAATAGATATAACAAGTATGATAGTTGGCTACATATACGTTTGTGCGGATTAGCTACTTGTTTAGCTAACGTATGATGTGAGAGATGCGACTAACGTCAAACTATTCGCTGATATTATTATTATTTAGCTTAGAGTATTCAATATTTTCGTTTTATTGTGTATTATTTAGATACGTCCGATATATGTCCTTTATATTGTAAATGTGTATACTTGCTGCTAATGTAGGCTAAATTGTTATATATTTACTGCAAATGTTTATTTTATCATATGCATCTTATTCATAGATCTTATTGCATCTTTACATGTGCAACTCTGTTTTCAAACACCTGTAATACTTGACAACACTGCTGGTGTAACCAAATCATTTGGGATTAATAAAGTATATTTCAATCTATCTATATTATAGTTTAGTTCCTCACAAGAACACACACAATGGTTGCTAATGTTAGCCGAATACCAGTTTGTTACCTGTCTTGTTTAAAGAAATCCACTCGGGTCGACAGCACTCGTTGAAGTAGTAGAAAATGTTCGGGTAGGTAGCTAAAAACCCGGTGAGAGCCGCGGCCATGCCCACCGCGATGCTGGTGCTGATGGGCTCGATCGCCTCCGTCGAGCCGCCGGAGCAGACCAGCATCCACAGCAACAATGCGTGCGGCTTCTTCGGAACCATGGCTGGTTAACTGCCGCTTCATAAAACTTGGATAAAAAAGGGAAAGAAAAGGGCGGCATGCGTTACATTGATCGAGTCAACAGACTGCTGGCAGTGGAGGCGCTGCTGTTGTCATGCACACAGGAAGCGTCATGACATCAGAGTCCAAAGGTGACGCTCACCTGAGAAATGAATTTAAAGAGAAGAGGTGTGATTTATAAAGACACTGCAAATATTTACACTGGATATTCAATAGTATTGTACAGTAAAACAGAAAAAATAAGTATTTGCCATTCATTCTATGATAAATAAATATTTGGCATGAGGTAGAATATTTTAAAAGCAAAACGGGACAAACAGTAGGGGAGACCAGGGTTGCGTTCCAATAGTCCATTTAGCTTAGGAACCTTCCTAACCAAGTGAAATGACCCGAGAGGCTTCTCAATACTCAAATTTCCCCTCCTCAACTCCTCGACTCCTCGGTCCTCCGGTAGTGACCCGGAAATGAATTTCAGCGCGCCATTTTGAAGGACGTCTCATTTCTCTAAATGCACATCGAGGACCGAGGATCGAGCGTCGAGGAGGCTCTCTGGAGGAGCTATAACCGAGGATACACTGATGGTTCCTCCACGGCTCCTCCGCGGACGCATTTCCGGGGTGGAGGCGTGACGCACGGCCGGACTTATCTCAGCCAATGACAGCTCTGCATGCATCCCCTGGATATTATTTTATTAACTGCTCTCATCGCATCGCAGATGTTTACAGTGAGAACAGCTGTGAGGCCCGTGCAGAAAGCAGAGCAGTGTGTAACATATATATCACTCAGTATAACATGCTTACTCTCTTTATTTGCTTTAGTTTAGTAGATATCTACAAAGAGTCGATATTTTTCCAAGAACATTTAGTGCTTCACATAATAAAATACACAACGGCTGTAGCCTGATTATGCTTTAGGAGCTGTAGGTGTGTGTGGTACAGTGTCGGTGCGTGTTGTACAGTGTGTAGGTGTGTGTGTGGTCAACACACTCTCACTCCCTAAGCGTCCAATAGCGACGTTTGGTCAGTGTCCGTGGCGTCCAATTGTGACGCTCCTAGGCTCCTTCAGCGTCATAAAGGGACGCAAATAGCTTTCAACTGATTGCAATGTATTCCCATCTGCGTCGGGATTTGACGCTCATGGAAGCACAGCATTCGTTTGTGTCGGCTGCCCTTAAAGGTAATGTGAGCGTCCATTCCCAGGAGTAAATGATGGCAGAAGACACTACACTACCCAGAATCCCCAGCTATCGTTTGGACTACACCATGTGCTCTGTTTGACAAACCCCGTGATAGTCCTCAAGCTCTGTGATTGGAGAGTGTGCTCCGAGGGTTAAGCCGATTCTCGAACAGCACTTGAAATGGGATGGAACCACGGCAGACTGTCCAAAACTGGATTTGAACGGGTCCACCGCGTCCCCCCTCCCCCACCCCGTCCCCAGAACTACACATGCTGGCTATTCTGTTTCGCAACATGTTCTCTATGGCACGTCTCTACTGGGAGTTGTAGTTTTAAAAGACGTTTTCGTATTTCCCATAATAAGAAGTTGCCAGTATTAAACTGTGTACATCCCTGGAGGTTTAGGGGACAGGAAACACTCACATTTAAAACATATAATTAATAAATGGGTGAAAATTGCTTGTGCCCATTATGGGCAGTATTAATATATATACCCACATGCCAGCTCAGGTCAGAAGAGCTTTATTTAACAGCTGGTCTTATGTGTGTGACCCCTGTGATAACATTACATTACATTAATTGATAAGCCTGAAACATGCACTTGTCAAGGTTCAGAGGCACATTTTGCAAATATGGCAGTAGCCATCGATCAGCTTAAGATAAGATATACTTTATTGATCCCAAGTTGGAACATTTGCGTTACATCAGCATGAGTAACAGTTAAATATGCAGTTGTGTTTATTTGAAAATCATTTAGTATAATCACACAAATTCTGTGTTTTATATTCAACAATTCTGTGTTATTGATTGTTCAATACCTGACAAGGCCGGAGATGAAATATCTACATACATCTTATAAGAGTATAATACATTATGTATAATATCAGTTAAAATAAGTGCTTCAACATAGTTAACATTGCTGGAGGTATGCACAAATATTGATAGATGTCTTGTAATGCACTATTGAGGAACCTGCAACCCAAGTTTTTCATTCAGTGCAGAACTACACCACAGTTGTGTAGGCCTATATGATATGTCAATAAACCTTAGAAAATCTTGAAATCTTGAAAGGGATGTGCAAAATAGTCATTACATACAGTCTTTAATTAACTATTAGTAGAGAATAACGAGTAATGAATATACTTTATAGGGATCGTATTAATATCTAATAATAAAAATAATTAAATTCAATAACATGCTTTAACCACCAGGGGTCCCTTTATATCAGCTGTGCACCTTTATGGTGTAAATACAGCCTATCTACAAATTGGATCAAATATAAAAGTGAGCCGAATTAGCGTTGATACTGCAAGGAGACGTATTGTGTGAAAATAAATGTAAGATGTTGTTTAATGGCTGATATATTTATGATCCACGTCACGTTTTCAGTTCCTCATGTTTGTCTTCTCATCAGGGCTCTATAAATACAGAACTACGGCAGATATGTAATATGTAATGCAGCCGAACCGTGTATTACAATGCCGTTATGTGATGACTTTCAAAGAGAAAAGCAAGCACACTCGGAATAAGGTATTTTTAAAAATGTTTTCGGTCTGTTTCCGGTATTTGTTAATGACGATGTGCTGTGAGATGTGAGACTGGAATTGCACAGGGGGAAATAACGTAGGCTATCTTTAGATGCGGATTTTGTTAAACTAATATGTTTAGGCTGTGGACCAACACTATACATTGACGGGGAAGGGGGTAGCAATAAAGATAACACCATTAAACAGTTACACAACATAATAGAAATAATATCGATAGCAGCTTCCCTAGCAACCACCTTGGTAACAATGAAAACGTCGCGATTTCCTGAAGTAATCTTCGTAATAACTAGCAAACTAAAGATCATGTACATCCACTGCACACATAATCTGAAATAACAACTCATATTTCTCGCATCAAATGACATCAAAACGCATTTTAATGGCCAAACTAACTTTAAAATAGGCATTTTCCACCTAGAATAAAACGAAGTTCGGCCATGTTTTCTTTTTCTGCAGGGAGACATTTGAAGATCACGTGACATAGACGCCAGCCATGGAATGAATGGTGAAAAAAACGGGGTTTGTCAAACAGAGCACATGGTGTAGTCCAAACGATAGCTGGGGATTCTGGGTAGTGTAGTGTCTTCTGCCATCCTTTACTCAGAAAAAATATTTGTTTCTCCGAATCGAAGGGGAAAAATACAAAAGCATTGCACACAATGTAAACCAATCAATGTTGTGTAATTAACAAGGATAATCTGGTGTTTTTTAGTCAATGAGTAGTGCAGATATCACTGTAAAATCAATCGACAGTAAGAGGAATACTTACTTCCGGGTGTACAATTCTCCGTTATCCAATGGGAATGGACGCTCACATTGCCTTTAAGGGCAGCTCATAAACGAATGCCGTGCTTCCATGAGCGTCAAATCCCGACGCAGATGGGAATACATTGCAATCAGTTGAAAGCTATTTGCGTCCCTTTATGACGCTGAAGGAGCCTAAGAGCGTCACAATTGGACGCCACGGACACTGACCAACGTCGCTATTGGACACTTAGGGAGTGAGAGTGTGTTGGTGTGGTACAGTGTCGGTGCGTGTTGTATAGTGTGTAGGTGTGTGTTGTACAGTGCGCAGATGCGGCGGACAGACGGGTCTCAGTTGGTTTGGTGTCCTCTGCTTACTTTTAATACTTGCAAATACAACTTTTGGCTCGTAATTTCAATTCCCCATTTCAGCGACAAGAGAGAGGGGGGGGGATATATCCAGTCTCTGATTGTGTTACGGAAACCGATGGACTGTCCACTCCAAGTAGGGAATGAGTCCTTACCCCAAGTGAAGGAGTTCAAGTATCTCGGGGTCTTGTTCTCGAGTGAGGGAACAATGGAGCGTGAGATGGGCCGGAGAATCGGAGCAGCGGGAGCGGTATTGCAGTCGCTTTACCGCACGGTTGTGACGAAAAGGGAGCTGAGCCAGAAGGCAAAGCTCTCTGTCTACCGGGCCATTTTCGTTCCTACCCTCACCTATGGTCATGAAGGATGGGTCATGACCGAAAGAACGAGATCGCGGATACAAGCGGCCGAGATGGGTTTCCTCCGCCGGGTGGCTGGTGTCTCCCTTAGAGATAAGGTGAGAAGTTCGGTCATCAGGGAGGGACTCGGAGTTGAGCCGCTCCTCCTTCGCGTCGAAAGAAGCCAGTTGAGGTGGTTCGGGCACCTAGTTAGGATGCCACCTGGGCGCCTCCCTAGGGAGGTGTTCCAGGCACGTCCAGCTGGGAAGAGACCAAGGGGTAGACCTAGGACCAGGTGGAGGGATTATATCTCTTCGCTGGCCTGGGAGCGCCTTGGGATCCCCCAGTCAGAGCTGGTTGATGTCGCCAGGGAAAAGAAAGTTTGGGGCTCTCTGCTGGAACTGCTACCCCCGCGACCCGACCACGGATAAGCGGGAGAAGATGGATGGATGGATGGATTGTGTTACGTTATTATGAGAGTGCTCTCATACTTTAAATTGCATATATTTATATAAATATATTTGTGTGTGTGTCCGCATCTGTAGCCTGTTATTGTCTCATTATACCGCACTCTCAATGAATTCAAAGTAAATATGTGGGGGAACAATGTTCAGATGATCTAACAGAGATTATAAAATATGACAAAACACTCGACAGCTGATGCAGCTGTTGCCACGTAATAATGAACGGACGTCGCTTTAATATGACCGCTCAGAGGAGAGGAGTTCTCATTTCTTTAAACGTCTGCTGGTTCCCCTCCTCTCTCCTCGGTTCCCCTCCTCGGTCCTCCGCTCGCATCTCCTGTGGGCGGGTCTAAGTATCGAGGAGGGGAGTCGAGGAGGGGAAATTTGAGTATTGAGAAGCCTCTCCGGAAGTACGTCAGTGGCAGCCATGTTAAGTGCCGTTCCAATTCTCCAAATGAAAGGAAAGGAGGTTTCAAACTTCCTTTATAACCTCCTTTAGTTTAGGAACCACTGGACCTACCTTGACGAAAGGAGAGGAGAAAATGCTGCCCCACAATGCATTGCAGCCGCAGCATTTGCCGTCACTCAACAGTCGGCCGTTCACGGAAACAACCGATTATGACCGAGAAATTATATCATGTAAGTTACTTATAGTTATTAAGCACTTTGTTCTGAACGTTCGTCAGTATTATAATCAAAAAGAGAAATATCAACGTTAGTTTTTACTGAAATGATCAAATAAAGTCAACATTTCACAGTGTTTACTGAGCTGTGTGGGGTTTGTTCAACTTTTAAAAGATGTGTGAATGGTGATATAGGCCTACACAGTGATAGATGTTAAGGACTAACGTTTATAATAAATACATTTGTATTGATTTTAAGATATTTTCATAGTTCATACAATCATACGTATTGGGATCATTGGTATTAATGTGGACCGGAGGGAGAGGGAGACGAGCATAAGTTTCACTTTCCGTTTTTATTTCAATTCCAACTTTGGTCCTGAAGAATATGTTTCTCTGTTGTCCACGTTCATAAAGCAAAGCAGCAGCATCAGAGCACGGTGCAGAGTCTCCAGATGAGTTTACAGTAGTCCCTCCTTCTTATTATACATCCATGTTGTAGTCCGCTGTATAGAAAACTGTAGTTTCCATAGTTTCCCCACAGCAGCAGACGCACATTCATGACGTCCGCTGGCGCATCATAAACACGTCGGATAGTGAAAGTGCATTCGGATTCTCTAAAGTACCGCAGTCTCTTCTCCTAAGTCCTTTTGAATTCTGCTATCCACTATCCCTTAACCCCGTGACGTTTCACTCAGAGGTCAAGGAATAGGAGATGGGGTTAGAATTTAGGAGCTGATTTTTGGATTATCGGATCGCAACCCAGGGACAGTTGCAACACGGGTCGGTTGTAACCATAAGCCTCATCCCAATACCCCTCCTCGACTCCTCCTTTCCCTCACTCGCTTCCCTTCCTTGCGTCTTAGCTCCGCCTCCGTAAGATGCGAGCGAGAGACACGAGGAGGTGACGCGAGGACAGAGGAGTCCTCAGGTATTAATTGGGATGTCCTCGTTCACTCAAACGTCACTTTTAAACGACGTCTGTTAATGATGACATGTGCACAGCTGTATCCCCTCTCATCTGGCTTAACTCAATAACCCCTTAGAACCGGGTTGCGTTCCGATAATCCAAAAATCAGCTCCTAAATCAAGTTCAAGGAATAGGTATGGGCTCAGAACAGTCTCATAATACACACATGCACAGAAGGATTCAAACTTGTATTTCCGGATCCATACCTATGTTTTTCAATGCACACACAAATGTATTCCGTTTCATATACATGTAAATAAAATCCAAATACAGAAAAAAGTTTTACATATGTATTTTTGATCCTCACTTATTAGTTTCCCGTTTAAATCCCCTGAACCTACAAACACAAACAGCTTTCTGTGCACGGATCGCTTTGCATTCGTGTGTGGGTTTTTTGAGACTCCCCTGACGGTCAGCCGATTCGTACTTGTAATTTTTTCTATCTATAGCCAATCAGATGTCTCCTTCATTCTAAGCCAATCACATGAGCGCGCCCCCACGAGGGTAAGATTGCATCATATACGCATTTTGCGCAGTCCGGTCAGCTCGCTAAACAGAGGGCGGAGCATCAGGTGATCATGCAGAGCAGCGTGTCTCCATCAGACTCAGCAGCTGATCTGATCTCTCTCGCGTCCGGTTACACTTCACTCGCGTTTATGTCCATATCGATCAGATCCAGCTCTCCTGATCGGCCTTTATAGTGAGCACCGAACTATTAAGAGTGAATATCGGCCGATAATGACCGGCGGGGCTCCCCCCGTTAACAGTTCACTGTCCAGCACTGTCTTTGTAGTGCACTGATCGATTAGGCGAAGCTAACATGTAGCTGCTCCCTCCACACTCACAACATCTTCATACAGACATAAATAAAGCAGCTGTATTCGCCACACAGGAAACACACATTTAAAACGGTTTTTCCTGCCGTTTTTGTGTACACAAGGCAGCATTCATCAATGGTTTGGAAAGTGGCGCTGTACCTTAATAATAAAAAGGCTTGTATTTGCGTGCATTTCCTGTTCGGAAAGTGGCGCTGTACTGAGAGTGAAGGGTGTCCTGAGATTAGCGCCTGCAGGCAGGCTCCATGGAGCTGTCAGCTCCGTACTGCGCAAAATGCGTACATGAAGCGCTACTTCATGAACGCAATAAATCTACCCTCGTGGGGGTGCGCTCATGTGATTGGCTTAGAATTGAGGAGACATCTGATTGGCTATAGATAGAAATAATTACAAGTACGAATCGGCTGACCGTCAGGGGAGTCTCAAAAACCCACACACGAATGCACAGCGATCCGTGCACAGAAAGCTGTTTGTGTTTGCAGGTTCAAGGGTTTTAAACGGAAAACAAATATGTGAGGATCAAAAATACACATGCAAAACTTTTTTCTGTATTTGGATTTTATTTACATGTATATGAAACGGAATACATTTGTGTGTGCATTGAAAAACACAAGTGTGGATCCGGAAATACAAGTTTGAATCCTTTTGCGGATCATGAAATACAAGTGTGAATCCTTCTATGCGCATGTGTGTATTATGAGACTGTTCTGAGCCCATAAATAGGGGATAGGGTTAGAATTTAGGAGCTGATTTTTAAACTATCCGAACGCAACCTAGCATCTTCTTCTTCTTCTTCTTCTTCTTATTTAGTGTTTATTGGCAGTTGGCAAACCAACTTGTAGGTGCATTACCGCCACCAACTGGACTGGAGTGTGGACAAGAGACTTTGCAGAAAACAATAAACAAAAGAGACAAAACAAAACAAAGAACCAAAACTCTAGAGTATTTTAAATGTATCAATTTCTCTAATAATCTCACAATTGCCTGATGTTTTCTCTAACAGCCCTGATAGCGACAAGTCATGGAATTTTGCTTTCTTCAGTGTCTGGAAAAGCACATTTCTCTGAGTACTATATTTCCTGCAAAGCAGTAAAACATGCTCAACAGTTTCTGGCTGGCTGCAGTGTATACACTTTCCGGTTGGATGCTTTCGTATTATACTTAATGTATGATTGCGACCTGTATGACCTATTCTCATCCGAGAAATGACATTTTCCTCCCTTCTTTTAAACCCTACCTTCCTTCCATCCCCCACATACCTTTGAATTTTATATTGTTTGTGCATATTTCTGAATGAATGTTTTAACCTCCGCTTTGCTGAGTGGAACTTCTATGTCTATGTTCATAATTCCGAGTGTTTGTTCATTACCCTCTACACCAACATGAGCAGGAACCCACATGAAACGAGTTGCTATGCCTTTGTTTTGCATTTTATATAAAATTAGAAATATTTCATTTATTATGTCCATTCTAAATGAAGATCTGCCTGATCGTATACTTGATAATGCTGAAAAGCTGTCTAATGCAATTACACTATTATGTATTTCTTTTTCCTCTATCCATTTCAATGACAACACCAATGCCAACAACTCTGTGGTGTATACTGACATAGGGATACTGACACATAGTCTGTTACCCTTTTATTTTTATGACCTTCAATAGCTCCAATCACAAACAAGCGGAGTGATGAAACTCACTCTGCACATGCACAGTTAGATGGTAAGATCGCTGAGAAAAAAAAGGAGCCACGTTTGAATTTCTCGCGTAAGATATCAGCAAAAGTGTGTTTCTGAGGTTAAATATTAACTACAATTATATGATGTATTTTTTTGGATATTGTCTTGAGTTCAAATGTCTAGGAATCCAAACTAGTATTATTAGAATCACTGTTTTGTAAGCTTCAAATATAACAAGCTAAATATGGGTCAAGCTAGCAACCAGGCAGGTTCACAGGGGGTGGAAGCAAGACGGGTGGTCCTGGGACGGTTGTAACGGGACGGTTGTAACATGGCACTTTTACAATGATGGCTCATTTGCTTGAATGATCAATTGTTCGTTCAAGCATACAGTTGTATTGTTGGTTGGTGTGCATTGTCCCTGTAAAAATAAACAGAATATAATACTGTACAGTAGGCCTAAAGTGTGTGCGTGTGTTTACAGTATGCCAAATGTCAGAAAGAGGAGACAGACAGGGGAGTGCCACTTGCTCTGCTGCAGAGGGCCTCAAATGAGGTTGAGAAGGGCAAATCATTCAGAGAAGTGGCAAAGTCCCTGGATATATGCCATGTCACCCTGTACCGGTTCCATACAAAGAGGCTGAGGTTGGAGAGTAGGGCTGCAGTAAACGACTAATTTGATAATCGATTAATCTATCGATTAATGAAACGACTATTCGGACTATTACTGTATGCCTTGCACAATTTCTCAAACGCTCTTATTCAGCCATAAACTTTTAGATTTAGCTTGAGGTTGTTTTAGGCATGTGGAAACTAACAATGAAGACAATAAAGATGAATACTTGATTCAAAAATACATATTATTAAATTAACTAAACACATTTTGAACAAAATTAACATTGCTTTTTATTTAAATTAAATAATATTTTCACATCAAAAGAAACAACAATGTTTTAACAAATCGTATTAAATAATCTGATGACAGAACTGTAAACAGAATAGCTGAAACTTTAACTAAACAAATAACTCAGTTACCTCTAATCATTAACCCGTGTTTGTATAATGTAGTTGCTACTAGTCAGCGTGTCTATCACAACTGGACCTTCCGTAGACACACACCCCCCACCGCCGCAAATGTTGAAAGAAAAAGTAAATCTGTTCATATGGGTGTTGAGAGATGTATCCATAGATTTAGTACCTAATTTTGCTCTCAAAGTGCACCAGATTGATGCATTTAACTTCAACATATAAAAAAAAATCTTCCCGGGGGAGCATGCCCCCTGGACCCCCCTAGAGGAGGTGAGGTCCACCACCTGCCCACACCCCCTGTTAAACTGTCTCACCCACATTGAGGATGCTTCCTACGCCCATGTTTTATTCCATGTGTCAAGTCAGTTAAATTGGGTCCAAATGTTATTGCATCAATGATCTGTTAACATTAAAATCACTAAATATATGCTGTAACTATTTTGCTCTCGGCAACTCAAGGGCTCTGGTAATGTGATTACTATATGAATAATGGTCCAAAATAACATTAAATGCATAGGTTTTTTTGTTAAGTTACATAGTTTCGTCGCCGGCCGGCCGATACATGCCGCATATTAAGTGGGCCTGTCTGTCAATGAATCCCCGGGCCACTTTTTCCTCCCAGTCCGCCCCTGCCTGCCACAACTGTGAATCTGATTAATTCATTGTTCATTGTTTGATGGAGGATGTGTGAAACCCCATTTAAAATCTTGTTGCCTTAGAATTTGACAGCTTTCCTTATTTTTTGTCATGTAGTGTGAAAAAAGGTAACCGTTATTAACATGTTACAACCGTGCCTGGCATGTGCTACTGTCCCTGTACACAGTTGTAACAGTTGAATTAAAAAAAAAAAAAAAACATTTTCCAACCTGTACTTATTTCATAAAAAGATCTTAAATACATTCTTTCAGTAGCTGACATATTGATAATGTATAATATAGCAAAATGGCTATCATATTGTAAATGGTTTTTTACTTATTGGGGTAAGCCCAAAAAGTGTTGCAACTGTCCCTGGTCTTCCCTACAACTCCTGGATAGAGACATTCTTTACATAGGCTACTTCCAAGGTGATCGTATGGACGCAGATTTAATTTTTTGTACAGTTTATATATTATATTTTATGAAATGTCTTATTCATAAAAACAGATGGGCTGACTCCAAAACTAATTAAAAACATTTTTACCAATAATCCAAAACAATATAGTAGCACTTTTAAAAACAGTCAATACAAAGGCAATTTGTCTTTTTGTTTTATTACTTGATATGTCTGATGTGAACATTTTGTGTATACAAAATGTATGATGTTCATTATGATCTTGAATAAATAAAGGGAAAACATTTGATGTTATTTATAATAATGGGCACAACTACTGCTGTGAAGGTAGTTTTATTTTGGATATTGGAAAGATTTCTGTCTGGATGCTTTTAACTGCAGTTTCACAAACTGCCTGACTTTGAGCCCTCAATTTTAACCACAGGTTTCACTTCTTGCTGTGTTTTTTCCAAAACCTCCATACTAACTTGCACGTAAAACAAATAAGCTTAACAATTATAATGCATGTGTCTTTTGAGGCATATTTTTTGCTTTTAGAACAATTGTTTAGTAGAAGATAATTTCAGGTTTATTCAATAGCTTCCATGCGATCCATTGACTCCCATACGTGATATTATGTATATTGGATGAGTGGGACACACCTCTTTTAAAAAAATGTGATCTGATTCATTTTCAATATTTTATTTTTAAAATTAAGCATTTTTCTTCTGTTGAGAATTGCCATTTCTTTCAAGAAATTCAATTCCTTGCGAGCCATCACGTCCCAATCCATACCTGATATTATTAATACATTGGACAAATAGGATACAGCTCTTTTATTCAATTGTAGGGCCTTTTTTAAATGTAGCTACCTTTTACTAATTGGTCTTGATTTTTCTCAATGTACATGTCAAGTGATCCAGTGACACAAAATAAATGCAGCATCATTACTACCTTGGAAAAGTAGGACACACCTTCTATTTCACATTAATATCTTCATGATAAATCATCATTTTTATGAAAATGATTGAGTTTTGGGATTGCATAACTACACTGGACAAGTAGGGCACAACTCTTTTGGTAGTTGTTGGAAATACATTTGACTTTTAAATAGAAAACTACCAAGTTTAATCACCTTTACTTTGTTTCCCCCAAAGTGTTGACCTGATGATGGCGCCAGAGAACTAAATGTATTCACATCACAAGGGAACTTGAGTTTCTTCCCAGGTTTTTGACATTGGCTTGTGCCTGTGACTTCTTGGTCTCAATGTATAGATTTATTATACATCTTGAACTCAAAACAATAATATCAGAAATCTGCACTAAATGAATACAAAAATAAAAAGATCTAAACTTTTCAGTTGGATTTAAAGGTTTGTGGAATAACGGTATTTTTTATGATGCTATGATTTGAAGCTAGTACTGTTCCAAAATTCGTGTTTATTTTTGTTTAATCTGTTGAACCCCATCCGCCGCCGACGGGGGGTTAAACACATCGTCTGCAGGAAACAGCATCTGAGGACTTCTTAATATTTAATAAACTATGAATGTTTCATATCCATGTAACGGGAAGAAACTCAGCTAACTGATGATATGAACCATTTTAGCAAAAAAAAACACAAGACTAACGCTGAGCCTCTGAATTAGCCCTGAGCAAAAAAATGCTAACGCCGTTAGCACAGAACTCACGGTATAACACCCTTATTACTTATCGTAAATGCAAATCCAACATATCGATTAGCAGGGGCCCTGGCCAACTTGGGGCCCCAAGCGACATTGTGAGATGAGGCCCCCCCTCCCCCCAACCGACAGGAATGAAACAATTTTTTTGGGAAACAAAGTAGGCTACTTTGAAAATATAATTCCTGTTTATTATTATTATCAACACAGTTACTTTTTTATACAGTGAGGTAAATGGTAAATGTGCATGTATGTCATTCAGTATGCGTTTACAGGTGAATACGTCTGCATTTCCTGCCAAATACTAGCCTCAAAAAGATTAAAATATAATTAATGCAAATAAACTACTTCTACTAATAATAATAATCATAATCAATTCAATAATATAAATACTATATTATTTTATTATAATAATTATAGTCAAGACAAAACATGCTTATGACATGCTCAAAAACTGATATTTCTTAAATCTGAAGTTCCCTCTGTCAGCAATGTATCAACAACTACACACACATTTCTATCAGTATTTCTCTGTGTTGTGGTTGACATGATGATGACTGTTAGGAGTTAAGGGGAGAGGCTGAGCGTCACCATGAAATGTGCAAATTGACATAAAAATGAATAAAAGGGGAAAAAATGCTCCATGTGTTTTAGGCTGTAAACTTTAACTGTTATGTAAGCCAACTAGACAGACAGTTTATCACTCTTCCTCCTGTACATTAGCAGATAAACATATGAATGGTAAATAAAGAATGCTGGAAATAAGTGCATCTCCATTAGCCTATATGCTATGCGACTGCCTTCTTCATGTCGTGAATTGCAGCTGATGTTTTAATATGACAATTGGCTATTTGACTTATGCAACATTCGCAAGTTGTACATTTGACTCATACAATAACCCACCTTCGAGTGATGCTCTAGTTTCTTCATGTTTAGTTTTTTCCCTCTCGGACTGAAACTGTCTTTTCACCGACATCTCTTCACCTGCACTAGTGGCCGTATCAAAGCCGTGATTGGTCAGATGTCAATTCATTGCAACGGTGTCGGGTTACAGACGTGCTCCCCTTAGCCGCGTTCACAACAAGTACTTTGCCGTACTTAGTTCCCAGCACTTAGTTCCCAGCACTTAGTTCCCCTATGGAACTAAGTGCCGATCGCGTTCACACCGGAATAAGTTCCCTGAGGGAGGATTAGGCAAATTAAGACGCTGACGTCACTTCTTCTTCTGCTTTGGGTTTACTGGCAGGCCGCAAACCACTTCACGGCGTATACTGCCACCCGAAGTCCCCGGCCGGAAGTCCCCGGAGTTAGGGACTGGCTTCAGTAGAAGCCTTCTGAGTAAATCGCCAGAATGCCGACATCTCCTCATCTCCACCACTCCCATGTTTTCTTTTGTGTTGCCATAAGTTAGTCTCTCTCCGTTGGTGCGCTGGGCTAATGCTAATAATGCTAATGCGAGGATAATAAAATGGCGGCTCTACAAAACATTTCAGAGTTTTACGGGGCGTGGTTTGCAATCACCCAGCCAATCAGAACTGTGGTACTTTTTTTCCCCCAGGAAAGTACCTGCTCTCAGAAGGCGCTAAAAATGGGGTGAAAAGTTCCCGGCACTTAGTTATTTTTTTGGTGTGAACGCGACATCAGGGGTACTAACGGAACTAAACGCGAAAAGTACGGGTGAAAAGTACTCGGTGTGAACGCGGCTCTTGTCACCTCTCACTCTCGCGGGGGGGGGGGGGGGGTGTGCGGAGAACTGAGCGGAGAACTGTGCATACAGCAGCTGAGGCCCTCTGGGCGGGGCCCCCTGCAGCCTGCGTGATTGGCCTGTAGGGACGATTAGCATCGTGAGATTACACAGATTCGATGGGTATCTGTATCATCACTCCATGATCAGAACTCGCAAAATGAGAAACAAAAACAGACATCACAACACGGCATTAGGTAGCCAAACCGGCAATATGTCTTACCTTTGTCGTTGTCTGGTCAAACGTGGTCCTCAATGGCAATAAAACGATAAAAACGCTGCCGAAGGTTAATCCACAGGTTAATCCAATGTGTCTGTGTCACTTTGAAATTATTTCTGATAATCCATCAGCAATAAACCTAGTTTTACATTTTCAGATTTCAGAGTGTAAGATAGCTTTCGCTATGGGCAAACTGCGTGCGCATAGCCCCCACTTCTCAATGGTAACGTTGGTGTGTATGTGGAAATCTCCCTTCGATTCTATTGGCTCTAACGGTTCAAAAGAAATGTCAATTATCAAAATCGACCAATGGCTTCCAGAGAAACGGCAAAAACGCCCATTTCCACCCAAATGACCCCAGAGGTGGAGTTTCTTTTTCTAAACCTCTTTAAAAAGGTAAAATGTCACTTGTTTTGCATCAATCTTGATACAGGGTACTTATTATATGTTGTACTTTGGATTCCTAAAGCTTTTAGTCCACTAACCCATCATCCAAGTTTTCACTATAAGTAAAAAAGAATTTTTGGACGGACACTATAATTTACATTTTTTTAATATGTTCAATCTGAATTTTCTTTAAAATAAAAAACATCTATATTGATTCTTACTTTTCTACATCCAACTCACAGGTTTATCAATACTTTGAGAAAAAAGATTATTAATTTTCCCCTTTTAGAAGGGAAGATATGGTCATTTGTTCTGGGAATGTCATTTTCGAGCCTGAGACCTGAAAATCAGGCTTGGGGCTTAACAGGTTAAATATCAAAGTCATGGGATTTTTTTGGACCTATCATATTCCTAAAGCCAATAAAAAATGTCTATGCCATTTTTAGAGATGTTAAATGTTATCCGGCTTTGAACAAACCCTATTGTGAAAACCTTCAGAATATAGACAAAACTGAAAAGTGTGTGTCTGTAAGGAAATGTATGTTTTGTATTTCACGTCGTTGTATAAAATTCTAGGTTTAAATAAGGCATTACCTTATGCTTTAATTTCTTTTAAATAATTTAATTGAATATATAAAGTTAGTACAATAAACACCTATCATTTGCATTTTATATGTTTTCATTCCACTCCTCTGGAAGAAGACATGTTATGGAAACATGGAAACTCAAAATGTACCAGTGCCAAACCATGTCACCTTAAGTACACATTTATGAAACTGCACGTCAGACTCTTCACAAAGCCCACTGAACCTCTGTTTTTAAATCCTCTCAGGCATGTGTTTGTGTAGCTTTGACATTTCTCATTCAGTACTGGCCAACAACTTCTCTTGACCAAGCTTATATTCCTTTAAGTGCCTGGTCGGGGTCAGGAACTGCTGCTGCTCAACCCTGTCTCCTAAAAATTACGTTCCCAGAGAAGTAAACTGCATTCTCAATTACGTTTAGCTAGAAACATATTTTCTTCCACGTTACGTTTGTTATGAACGTATCTCAAATACGTTTATTTTCTACATATCTTCCAGAAGCATATTTTCTCCCACGTTACATTTCTTATGAACGTATCTTAAATACGTTTATTTTCTACTTATCTTTGCCATTTATTGTCTTGCTTATAATAATGATAATAGTCATTTATAAATATCATTTTAGAGCACACATTTGAAATCAGTAGGCGAGTATGTTTCTGTACTTCCTCTAAGAATAAAGGACAACAGAAGATCTCTGTGGCTTCCCCAAAAGTGGGCGGGGCTGTAAAGTGACGTAGATTTTACTCTCATCTCTTATTCAAAACCATTCTATTTATTTATTCCGAGTGTTCTTGCTTTTCTCTTTGGAAGTCATCACATAACGGCATTGTAATACACCGTTCGGCTGCATTAAATATTACACATCTGCCGTAGTTCTTTATTTATAGAGCCCTGATGAGAAGACCTTTGGACAAACTTGAAGAACTGCCGCCAAAACTGAATATGTGACATGGATCATAAATATATCAACAATTAAACAACATCTTAGTTTTCTTTTCACAAAATACGTGTCCTTGCAGTATCAATAGTAATTCGGCTTACTTTTATATTTGATCCAATTGGTAGATAGGTTATATTTACACCATAACGGTGCACAGCTGATAGAAAAGGACTTGTAGTTTTTAAAGATATTACTGATTTTCTTTGAATATAAGAATGTAAATACTGAGTTGAGAGAATAGTCAGGGGATTTGGGTGATGGGAGACACATCTATGGAATCACAATTTCAATAGCTTACCATTAAATTACGGATATGCCTTTCTGTCTGTGATGTTTTACAAATCAGATATTAATGTGTAGTAAAACATGAGAAATAGTATAGCAATACCCTGGAAAATTATGTAAAATCATGAATAAAACTACACATCTTCAGATGTTATACATACATAAGTGTCCTACATTAATAATAAAAAGTTATTATTAGTATGCTGTGTGTACCTTGTGTGCACTGTCTAGTGGTTAAAGCACGTTATTGAATAATTTTTGTTGAATAATGTTATTTTTGTTGAATAATGTTATTTGATGAAAACAATATTAAGAGTACATACTTTCATAGGTGGAAAGTAGAAGGTCAATGATAGAAATATAGAATATAAAAAATCAAGAAGATACTGTAAGTGACCTCTACAATAAAACAGTTTAGTGCTGGATGTAGCCTACAACGATATTAATAGGAGGATGTAACACATTAAAGAATACTTTAGGTTAAGGTCTTCTTTCAAATAAGAAAAAAGCTTTGGGGGTATCTATCTACAGATAAATATTAAGCCTGACAAAGTACTTAACGTCTAATGTATTGCTTCCCTGCAATGTTAACTATGTTGAAGCACTTATTTTAACTGATATTATACACATTAATTATACTCTTATGTTTGTAGATAGAATAAGAAATGTGCAGAATTTGAATTTGATTAATGGTGGAGGTACACACATATCGATAGATGTCTTGTAATGCACTGTTGAGGAACCTGTGACCCAAGTTTTTCATTCATTGCATAACTACACCGTAGTTATGTATATGATATGTCAATAAACCTTAGAAAATCTTGAAATCTTGACAGGGATGTGCAAAATAGCAATTATACTATTAACTATTATCTATTAGTAGAGAATAACGAGTAATGAATATACTTTATAGAGATCTGCAGATAAATGTTTAGTCTTCTCAAGCACCAACTATCAAATATCTCTCCTGATTGTTGGCACTTGACAATCACCTTTCCCTGAATTTTACTCAGGTGTAACTAAAGTCTGATTTAAGGGTTGTTTATATTTCACATCATTAATCAGAATCTGTAAAGTAACTCAAATAAGTGTAGTGGAGTAAAAATACCAGGTTAACCTCTGAATTGTAGTGGAGTAGAATTACAAAGTAACAATAAGCAGTCATGTGGGTATATATTAATGCTGCGCATTATGGACACAAGCGATTTTCACCCATTTAGTAATTACATGTTTTACACAACAATTTGTTTCCTATCGCCTAAACCTCCAGGGCTGTACACAGTTTAATACTGTCAACTTCTAATTTTGGGAAAAACAAAAACGTCTTTTAAAACTAAAATTCCCAGTAGAGACGTGCCATAGAGAACATGTTGCGAAACACAATAGCCAGCATGTGTAGTTCTGGGGGGGCGTTCGAGTCCAGTTTTGAATAGTCTGCCGTGGTTTCGTTCTATTTCAAAGAGCTTGACGCTCGGCGTAACCTTGGCGCACTGCCACTCCAACATCCAATCCCAGAGCTTGAAGATTAATCACTGGGTTTGTCAACGGGACTGTAGTCCCAAACGATAGCTGGGGGTTATGGGTAGTGTAGTGTCTTCGGCCATCCTAAACTGAATTTTTTTCCGGATATCATATCGCATTAACAACACCACATCTGGCGTCACAGAGATCTTCTGTTACTGTCCTTTCTTCTTAGAGGAAGTACAGAAACACGTAACTCTGGATTTGTTTTAATGTTTGACGTGCAATAAACGACACAGCAGCTTTTTGGCATGTTCAAATTATTTTCTGCCTCGCTCATGAGAGTAACAGCTGGCGAAATTACAGCCTTGTCTACTGATTTCAAATGTGTGCCCTAAAATGATATTTATAAATGACTATTGTCATTATTATAAGCAAGACAATAAATGGCAAAGATATGTAGAAAATAAACGTATTTAACCCTTTCATGCATGAATTATGAAAGCCTCAGTCAGGATTTTTTTACCAAGTGTTATTATTGCTCTTGGTGCATGAAAAACAAGATTTGAACTTTTTTTTTTTTAATCTAGTTTTTTCAAAGAGATTTGTATATGTCCACTCAGGTGGACAGTATGCGTTCAGGGTTTGAACTGAAGAGATGCACATTTTGAAAAAATGATAAATAAAGATGTGCAAACTTAAAATTACATTATAATAACATAAGTAGATTGATTTACGGCCCAAATAAATATTGCAGATGAAGTATTTTCAAGAATAACCAGGGCCAGGGGCCAATTTGAGGCCCCACGCACAGTTATTTGATGAGTGCTAGTGGAGCCTCGCAGCAGCGAAATCGTGCTGCGCCACCCTAATTGCGCCACATAAGCGCATAGGTGCGCCTCAGATGAGGCCCCCCTCCGCAAGGTGTGGCCCCCTCCACAAAGTGAGGCCCCACACAGTCTGCATGATCTGCCTGTAGGGAGGGACGGCCCTGGGAACAACAGCAGCAGTACCAGTATGAATTGTAGTTGACATATAGCCAGTGATGCATGACGTCCACTGTAGTGGACAGGTGATTAATCATGATTTCCTGCAAACATAACATCAATACTTTGATCATTTATGAATTATATGATTCCTTAGTTGTTACTTGATGTCACCACATTTTTTATACCTGCAGGGGACGCTTTCCATAAAAGGATTGGCAGGATACAGATGGGTGACTTGGCCCATGTGGCTTTCTGTCGTCCATCTTGGTTTAGAGACATGTATCATGCTGTCATAGTCTGCTCCATCATTCACCAGTAGTTTTCCATTCACCTGTCTCACCTGTTTTCCACACCCACTCGTTAGCTCACTCTCTTTCTCTTCTGCACCCATTAGCTTCTGCCAGTATTTAAACTCGCACCTGACACACACTCTTTGCCAGATTGTACTTTGCCTCATGCTTGTCTTTCCCACGTTTGATACTAGATTGCCTACCCGGTTCCGACCCTGCCTGTCCCCGACCTGCCTGCTCTGCCTGTTCCCTGATCCTGCCTGTCCCTCGACTATCCTGCCTGGCCTGTTATGCGACCCTGCCTGTATCCACGCTGACCGCCTCGCTTACTCCCTGACCCTCTGCCTGTCCCTGACTCACCTTCTGCCCGCTGTCCTCCGGTGCGTTATACTGCCCGGTTGGTATTCCTCAGATCCAGTGGAACCTCCAATAAAGTTTATTACCAATTCTCCTTGGTTTCTCGAGAGCTGCATTTGGGTTCTCCTTAAGGTTGTGACACATGCACTTGCAGTGTATGGGATGATGCAATAGGGTCCTATGTAGTGGCTGATGGTGCAACTATGCAAAGAAAAAACAATGCATATACAAGAAAACACCTTTTGAATAGCTGTCCACTGTAGTGACCTCTATGCATGAAAGGGTTAAGATACGTTCATAAGAAACGTAACGTGGGAGAAAATATGTTTCTAGAAGATATGTAGAAAATAAACGTATTTGAGATACGTTCATAACGAACGTAACGTGGGAGAAAATACGTTTCTAGATAAACGTAATTGAGAATGCAGTTTAGTTCTGTGGGAACGTAATTCTTAGGAGACGGGGTTGTGCTGCTTTGGCCTTCAAAGCCCACTGAGACAATGTTTGTGGTATCTGGCTATAAATACTGTAATCTTGATATGACTTGATATATTTGAAAAGGCAAGCTCAAAAGCTCCTGTACATAATGTTGACAATATGGGTAATGGAGCCCCTTCTGCTTTGTGTCATAAGGTCGTCCTCTTTGGGAACCCTTTTATTTTGTGGTCATGTTTTTACTCTACGGATCAGACTTGTCTATAACAAGAGAATGTAGTTTATAGATACCAAATGTTTCCTCCAGTACTTCACCCTGTCTGCAGCCTCTGCCCCCCCCCCCCTCCAGGTTTTGGCATCCTGAGGTTCGGATGTGGATGGTGACACAGTTTAAAGTGCAGGTTTAAAAGGGCCCTAACCCTAATCTCACAGACAGTTAAATGCATCAAATGCGTATTAAAAGATAGAGTTACAAAATAGGGCAGCCTTGTTGTGGAAAACATTTCAAATTAGACTAGATACTTTGAATTCACAAATAATGGGCAATAATGAACAAATCAATGAATGAAGAAAACAATCAGCAGATTAGTCCATAGTAAAGGTAAGCGTTAAAAAGTTGACGTCGTATAAAAAAGCTTGCATTTATTTAAGTATTAATAATCTAATTATATCATTATGTTTATCTATTCTAGCAGAACAGTTGCAGGCTATATTTCTCTATTGACCTGATCAGTTTTATTTAAGTAACGTTTTCAAATAACGACTTTCAGATGTTTGATGGATGGATGGATGATAGATAGATAGATAGATAGATAGATAGATAGATAGATAGTTAGATGGTTATATAGATGGATGGATAGATAGATAGATAGATAGATAGATAGATAGATAGATAGATAGATAGATAGATAGATAGATAGGTAGGTAGATGGATGGATATATATATGGATAGATAGATAGGTAGGTAGATGGATGGATGGATAGATAGATGGATAGGTATGATGGATGGATAGATAGATAGATAGATAGATAGATAGATAGATAGATAGATAGATAGATAGATAGATAGATAGATGGATGGCTGGATGGATGGATGGATGGCTGGATGGATGGAAACATAGATAGATAGATAGATAGGTAGATAGATAGATAGATAGATAGATAGATAGATAGATAGATAGATAGATAGATAGGTAGGTAGGTAGATAGGTAGATAGGTAGATAGGTGGATGGATGGCTGGATGGATGGATGGATGGTTGGATGGATGGAAACATAGATAGATAGATAGATAGATAGATAGATAGATAGATAGGTAGATAGGTAGATAGGTAGATAGGTAGATGGATGGATGGATGGCTGGATGGATGGATACATAGATAGATAGATAGATAGATAGATAGATAGATAGATAGATAGATAGATAGATAGATGGATAGGTATGATGGATGGATACATTGATAGATAGGTAGATGGATGGATGGACGGATCAGACTTGTCTATAACAAGAGAATGTAGTTTATAGATACCAAATGTTTCCTCCAGTACTTCACCCTGTCTGCAGCCTCTGCCCCCCCCCCCCCCCCCCCCTCCAGGTTTTGGCATCCTGAGGTTCGGATGTGGATGGTGACACAGTTTAAAGTGCAGGTTTAAAAGGGCCCTAACCCTAATCTCACAGACAGTTAAATGCATCAAATGCGTATTAAAAGATAGAGTTACAAAATAGGGCAGCCTTGTTGTGGAAAACATTTCAAATTAGACTAGATACTTTGAATTCACAAATAATGGGCAATAATGAACAAATCAATGAATGAAGAAAACAATCAGCAGATTAGTCCATAGTAAAGGTAAGCGTTAAAAAGTTGACGTCGTATAAAAAAGCTTGCATTTATTTAAGTATTAATAATCTAATTATATCATTATGTTTATCTATTCTAGCAGAACAGTTGCAGGCTATATTTCTCTATTGACCTGATCAGTTTTATTTAAGTAACGTTTTCAAATAACGACTTTCAGATGTTTGATGGATGGATGGATGATAGATAGATAGATAGATAGATAGATAGATAGATAGTTAGATGGTTATATAGATGGATGGATAGATAGATAGATAGATAGATAGATAGATAGATAGATAGATAGATAGATAGATAGATAGATAGATAGATAGGTAGGTAGATGGATGGATATATATATGGATAGATAGATAGGTAGGTAGGTAGATAGGTAGATAGGTAGATAGGTGGATGGATGGCTGGATGGATGGATGGATGGTTGGATGGATGGAAACATAGATAGATAGATAGATAGATAGATAGATAGATAGATAGGTAGATAGGTAGATAGGTAGATAGGTAGATGGATGGATGGATGGCTGGATGGATGGATACATAGATAGATAGATAGATAGATAGATAGATAGATAGATAGATAGATAGATGGATAGGTATGATGGATGGATACATTGATAGATAGGTAGATGGATGGATGGATGGATGTCACCCATGTTTTAAAGAAACAATGGTTGGTAGTGAGCCCCTACGTATTAAATATAAATCAGGCTCTAAAAACGTTATTCTAGATCTCCACTCTGACTCCTGATCCGGATGGTGGCCGTAAATCTGCCATCACATGTATCATGAGGCACAAGACAAACAAAGGACCTTGGTTTTCTGCTGCTGGTGTTTGTCCTTTCTCTTCTGCTGTCTGTTATTGTGGCGGTGCATCCTTCCTGGAGGGGACGGGTCAGATTGTGTTCCAGGATCAGGACTGGTCTTCCTGGAGGTGGCTGTTTGGGAGGGGATCGTGACTCCTGACGAAGCCCAGACTCCCTCGTGGGCCGAGATAACTCTGAGGAAAAGGAGGGATCTGAGCTCTCTTTGATGAGGCTGTGAAAGCGTAACAACAAGTTTGAAGCAGCCGAACACCGCACTATCTGTTAGCAGCATATGCACAAGCACTTTCTGAAACCAAGTTCACAGATTTCTTGTTGTCTTCCAAGAATTTAAGTAAAAATTCTGAGTAAAAAACTAAAAACATAATTTATTGTCTCAGCTTTACATGACTATTTGTGTATATTTCTTTAAAAATAACATTTAAAACCAGCTTTAGGTTTATTCTTTATTTTTCCTTTATTAGGCAAAGAAAATTGAAAAAAATAGATTTCTTTTCGACTTAAAACAAAGTCAAAATGTCCTGGCCAAAGTCAATCTTTGAGAAAAAAGTCAATTAATATCTCTCCTTCTTTTTTTGTCAAAATGTTAATCATCAACAGCCTTCAAGTATACATTTGACTTTATTCTTTAAATACAAAATGATTAAAAAAAAACATCTTTCCTCACAGCTTTTTTCCTTGGCCTTTATAATGTTCAGTAAAATTCATTTTTTAGGCAAGTCAAGTTTTCCTTCATACATCACAGATGCAAACAAATTTCCTCCAAGAGGAAAAAGACGCTTCAACCTCTGAGGAACATGATTGTCTGCACAAAGTGTGAATGCATTTGTTGTTTCTAGAAACATTTTTATTTTCTGTAATATTCCATTCTACAATTTTGAAACATGTGAGAAGAAGAGCGAGCCATAAGCAGAGAATACCTCACGCTGTAATGTTAATGTTTGGTGTGCAGTTTCAGTTTGTGATAAACCAACAATTTGATTAGATGGAAAAAATGAATGTACTGTAGCGCTGTTTCATTTGTGCTCCACTAAAGCCAGTTCCTGAAAGGCCTTTTCTCAATGGATAGATGGATAGATAGATATCTATCTTCAAGTGGGAAGAAAAAGCCTGGCCTGCAGAGTTAAAATGTGGATGTTGGGACATGATTAGGCAGATGTTTAACTCTGCGGTTACCAGCCGGGAAACTCCTACCTCAGAGCCTGAGTGGAGGTCTGCTCTGCTCTCTCATTCCCACTCATTTCTCCCATGCTGGATTTTTCACTGGTCAAAGAGGGTACTCGTGGAGGAGTTGGAGCTTTGAGGGCGAAACAGAGGGTGCAGGTCAACGTCTAATCTCTATGAACAGAGGGCACTACCACCACACACTGACCCCCCACTCCCCCTCCTTTCACCTCATCTAACCCTTGCATTAACTCTGTGACAGGGTTAAAAAACACCCTCACACCATGGCAAAACACACATTCCTGAAATGAGAGGATGCAAAGAGAAGATCAGATCATCTTTTTGTTGATAGATAAAATAAAGAAATGGATTTAAATAGCAATGAATGCCTTGTGTTAAAACGACAAAAGTGCAGATCATTCTTTTGTTATACATCCTAACACCACCAGGAGGGGCTCACTGCTTTTTGTCTGCCATCTGGTTTTCTCCTGAAGTCTTAAATGATCTCTTTTGGGAACTGTATAACAAAAAAAAACTAAATTACAGTAACTACAAAAGCTACTACAACTGTGGTAACGAACATTACCAGGGAAAAATATAGAAATAACGCTAGAGATGGGAGAACCAATCAAATCATGTAGTTAAGTGTGTTGGAATACTCTGATACAAGTAAAAAATAACTGCATTCAACATTTTACTCAAGTAAAAGTACAAAAGTCTTGGCATCAAAATATAATTAAAGTACCAAAATTAAAAGTACTCATTCTGCAGATTGGTCAATTTCAGAATAATATATATGATATGTTTTATAATTATTGATATATTAAAGCGTTCTGCAGCTAGTTTGAATGACTTTGTATACTGCAGGGTAGCTTGTGAATTTACTCCAGGTGGAACTAAAGTCTGATATAAGACTTAATTATATTTCACATCATTAATCCACATCTGTAAAGTAACTAAAGGTATTCAATAAATGTAGTGGAGTAGAAGTGCAAATTAGCCAACAATTAAAAAGTGCAAAAGTCTCTCAAATGTTTAAGTACACTACATGAGTGCTTTAGTTTACTACCAACAATACTGAATCATGTATCGTGTTCACTTTCACTTTCTACTAAAAATTATAAAAGCAATCTATTTCTCTGTCAGCAACCATCATCTCTGTTTTCCCGTCTTCCTCACTGTAGGTTTCTCATCCAAAATCCCTCAGATAATGTTGCTCTTAAAGGTGGGGTAGGTCATTCACTTCAGAAACACTTTTTGTTATATTCCATGGAATGCTCTTAACATCCCGATAGCAATGAATATCTTAAATGCTTTGACAATAAATACGTAAAAAACGTCATCTGTGGAAGCCGTGGCGATGTAAAAAGCAGCCAATTATTTTAGCCGGCCCAGCTAAAATGATTGGACGGCCTACCTACCTGTCAGCCTTCCATCTGTGCACAAACTTATCTCATGCATTCATTGGTCATGTGCGTGTTTGTGTGTGTTGGAGGAGGGGCTCTGTAAGGAAGTCTGAAGGAAGGGGCAGATTTTTTCCGGTTGTGTAGGCTACTTTCAAATTCTAGCGCACTCGAGCTGGTTTCTCCATTCTTACCTAGCCTACCTTTAAGAGAGTTATGGGAAGGTCTTTAAATTCAAAAGTAATCTTCCTTTAGCTCACGCGATACCATTCATTACAAAAGTCAGATGCATGGGCCTTTTTTGTTATTCATCTCGAATCTTTGACATCACAATCATTTAAAAGCAGGCGTTTTTTGTTTAGTCCGATTTTAAAAAACACTTGAAAATCCTGGGGTACTTCTCAATGTCAAGGAAGGATCCTTCAGAGCCTCTATTTCAAGGATGCTACGTCATCGAATCCCGCCGAAGGACTGTTCCAATGTACAGGATCCTTGGAATTATACCGAGGACTGAGTCCTTCGTTGCAGGAAATTTCAAGGCGGCATGTGTATCCTCGGCGGTCTTAAATGACTCACAATTCTTTGCGCACGGACCAATTTCCACGGACTGGCACGGTGGCATTAATAATGCAGTAATGATGGGCCTGCACAACATAAAGAAGAGAGGGGCGGTTTCAGTTTACTTGACAATTGTTAATTGTTAATGGTTATTTTTTTTTAAATCTGCAATTTCTTTGTGTGTGTGTTTACATTATTAAAAATACAATTTAAATGTGATTACACATTTTATCCGCATCAATAAGTGTCAGATCGACTACAAACATGCACAAATATGCAAAATTGACACGGGCGAAAGTGTTGCTTGCTTATTGTGTGGGAAGCAGGAAATAGAGGGAATAGAAAGGGGTGTCTACCAAGGGTGATTTAAACCATCATGACAACTCACCAACTAACTATGGAGTAATTATGGATGCTTCATTTACTTGATTTACATTAGGGAATAAAACTCTTACGGAAGGCAAGCGGGAAGACTTATTTGACTAGAACATCCTCCTCCTCCGAGCAGACAGACGCCGACGATACTCCCGCTCTATCTCTTCCTCCATCTCAACAAATTGATGGATAAAAGACAACAACAAAAACGTGTCCATCCGATCTTCGCAAATCAGTCATGAGCCTTCAAACAAATCGCGCTCAATGAGGCGGGGCCTCTCATATGACGCACACCTGCACACTTGCTAGCCTGTTCCATTCTTCGTTCTCCGAATGTTAGGAAGGATTCTTGCCTAGCCTGTGAAGGACCTAACTCGGAAGGACATGTCCAACCAAAGAAGCATCCCCGACTTTGAGAAATGTCACTGACGTCACTTATTTCCAGCTGAGAGAAGACGTGCCGAAAGGTGACTTCGTTGCCTAGCAACGTTTACCGAGTGTGAATGTTGTTCTGGTGGGCGGGGCTTATGGAACGTTCATTTCCTTTGATATGACGTCATTCGACGTCATCTCTAGAGCCTTAAACTAGCCAATGCCGTAGAATTCTTATTGGAAGGCTTTGGTAGGACTAATTCCAGCTCACAAACTCATTGCAGTTTGACACAGACGGTAGGTGAAAGCTAACACAGGGAGTCAATAGAGATTTTAGTACATTATCGACTATAATATTACAGCAACAGATACAATGGCCGGACTTGAAATAGTACAGACAGAGGAGATGCCGAAGGTCAGGATCGATAATATTCATCCAGTGATCAAAGCTTTTATTGGAAATGTAACAGAGAAACAGTGGGCATTACTGACAGTGGGCACCCCCGATGACACCACTCAAGTTTTGTTGGCAGAGATGTTTATGAACATTGTAACAGCCTTGAGAGAAGCCTTCTTGCAAGCTTTTAGGAGCATGGACGTTGTTGTGTCAGAGGACTGTGTTAGGGCCACTCTTGGGGACACAATCCCTGAGAGTTTTGCTGAGGTTCTGAAAGTAGATGACCAAGTTCAATGTGCCAGCTCCAAGCTGCTGTCAGACATGGTCATTAGAGAGGTTACAGATAGTGTCAACTCTGCCCTCTCCACCTCTAACAGCAGTGCAGAGACTGTGATATATCAGCGAATGACTCCCCCCAGCAGACTTAACGCGATGATTGGTCATGCATGCAAAATGCTAAAAGTATTGGCGACCAAGATGAAACATTATTCCCCACATAAACCACCTAGGGCGAGTAATAGCACCCAGGAAAGCACCCCGGAAAGTGAAAAGGAAGGTGATCTGGAGTCATCAGTCAATGAGGAAAACTCTCCGTCACCAGTTAGTGTATCACCAGAGGACACTGCAACTGCACTTATTGAACATATTGGAGAGATAATCAGTAAAGAGGCAGGCGATATCGTCATACCTTTGTTGGATATGGATGAGTTTGAACAGATGAGCAGTTGTTCAACCTATGGTGGATATCAAACGAGAATCACTGAAGAGTTTTTCAAGTTTACTGGAAAGAAAGAGTGGTGTGTTGAAAGACTATGGAGAAATACTAAGACGTTTTTGGTAAAGTGCTTTGCCAAAGCCTGGATGCTTCGTTTGGTGTCCCAAGTGAAGGCTGTATTCCACCTGGGCTCAAATGTTAAAGGCACAGAGGTCCTACTTGCTATTCTTGATGATTTTCTTCCAGGGGAGGACCATGAAGGACTGGAGTTTGGAAATGCTGAGATGGGTGTGGTTCAGAAGTTTAGGGACATTTCCAGAGCTAACGTTGTGATAAACACACAGGAACTCACTGATCTCCTTTACAGTCACTGTGCAGTGGGGTTGGAGGTTATCCCAGAACAAATCAGAGGGAGTGAATCTAACCAGACTGTTCAGTCACATGCAGGCTTGTACGCTGACATTCAGACCAGAGTGTGGGGTTTCCTGGGAGTGATGAGCTGGTGGCTGAACAATCAGGTCGGCAGCCACAGTGACAGAATGAATATGGCTATAATGGCAACTGAGCCATTGGCACTGGTGCCAGAGGTCATCGAGGTGTCTGACTCAGTATGTGACGAGACAATCGATGAACCTACGCAGGATGCAACGTTGTACAATGAGAATATCAACATTGTTGTGCTATCCGTCGTTCAGAAGCTAGTTTCGCGGATTTTCGAGAAAACAGAAGTAAACGGGAACTTTTCAAATCCAGAGGAAATCATTGATCGTCTATATCAAAGCACATTGGCCAAAGTTGACGGTCAAGACATAACAATTACCGGAACAAATTTAAAAAACCTTCACAAGGTGGTTGTGCGGGACCTTTGTGAGACGTGGGGCTCCGCAGATATGGTGTTGGCCTCCATGAAACTAGGGGACAGAGACCTTGACGAAATGATATCCATAACTGTCAAAACTCACCTCGTCACACCGTTAAAAGAGCGCAGCCGCATCTGCAGGTTTTTCTCTTCTGTGGGAAGAGCAATCTCCAACATCTGCAAATGCAGACATGATGGTTAGTGGGTGAGACATTGTCTCCTGTTCTCATTTAGGGTTTTCAGCCGGTTAGCTGGTTTCCCCGCATTCAGTATATGAAACGAAAAACAGGTGGGGGGGGGGGGGGGGGGGGGGGTAATCAACTTCAATGAACAAATATCCATGTTTTCCTTAAAGATGAATACAATGAAGAGCTCTAGTCCTGCCTCACATCCATGCCGTCTCCTCCACTTTGCTCTGCCTTATCCCAGGGACAGAGGGACAGAGTAATGGAGCCAGCTTTACCTGGATGTGGGGCAGGACTCAAGCCCTCAGAGCTAGACGCACAACTAAAAGGCGAGGGTTCGATTCCCAGTACTGATCCTTTTAGAGATTGTTTCTTGTTTTCTAAGCTTCATGTAGGGTATTCCCCTGGTGTGCAGGTTTTCCCACGATCTGTTCAACACTCAATAGGGTATTCATCTTTAAGGAAAAAAGGAAAAGGATATAATCTTAACCGTCAGACCGTTCAAAGTGTAGCCGCATCTGCAGCTTGTCCTCATCTGTTGGCAAACCATCTCCAAGATGGATGCAGGCAGGTATGTAGATGAGGCATGTTTCATAAAGGGTTTCCTCCAGATGCGCTGGTTTTCCCCTCATGGTATTCATCTTTAATGAAACTGAAATATATATAATCTTAACTGTGAAATAGCCGCATCTCCAGGGTGCTTTTCCCACTTTAAGTTGTTATACAAAATGAAACTGGGGTATTAATCATCCCAAAATAATTGATGTTTTTTTCCTTCAAAACTATACGATTTAGAGCTCGAGTCCTACCTGAAGTCCATCAAGGGACAGAGAATGATGGAAGAGGGGTCAGGGTTTACTCTTATTATCAACTCATTGTCGATCAATAAAATAACATTAAGACAAAAAAACATCTATTTGTTACCTAATATTTGTTGTAAGGGTTGAAAATATACAACTCAGGCTACTCTACTGATTCAGTTTCACCTTAATTGAAAGTACAATGAACATTAGATTAGATTATTTTTATGTTTGCATTTATTTCACCCAATACATTTACAAGCTCCCAATTGCTCCAATATGGCATCCATGTCAGAAGGTCTCCTTATAGACACATGTATTTTCAAGCATTAGGACAGTTAATGTATTATCTTTTCAATTTACACACGGCATCTATTGCACGTCTGTCCGTCCTGGGAGAGGGATCCCTCCTCTGCTGCTCTCCCTGAGGTTTTCTCCCATGTTCCCTTTAAACTGTGGGTTTTCTTCGGAAGTTTTTCCTTGTACGATGTGAGGGTCTAAGGACAGAGGGTGTCGTATTGTCATACTGATATTCTGTACAAACTGAAGACCACTGACACAAATGTAACATTTGTGATATTGGGCTATATAAATAAACATTGATTGATTGATAAGATAATATTAATCAGTTTCACACACCATTTACAACATATACAATCTCCATATATGTCTTAATATCAATATGCACCAATTCACCAAGTCTCCTGCTTACAGTGAGCACCTTAAAGTAACATTACACTTACAGTATATATGTTTCAACAAAGAGATTATATTTTCAGTCCATCCAGCTTACACACTTATTGGTATATAAAAACAAATCTCAAGAACCAATTGATGAAAACTTGTATTGAGTCACAATACAGATTATGTAGAAACAATTACAGTATGCCTGAATAGCAATACTTGCTCGAGAGAATTTGCATATTTAAAATGAGAGAATTATATTTGAAAGATCAGAATAACTCATTTGGATTGCCATGTCTTGAACATCAGTGGTTTAATTCAAGATAAACACACATTTACATATTATTTCTGTGTGAAAGCGACAAGAAATATACAGTCATATACAGAACACCAGTGTTGGGCAAGTTACTTCCAAAATGTAATATATTACATATTACTTATTACTCTCTTTGAAAGTAATAAGTTACATTACAAAATTACTGTCTCTGAAATGTAATGAGTTACACTACTTTAGTTACTTTTCTAGTTACTTTCACCAAAATAACCGCAAAAGAATGGCTAGGTATTTTAAATGCTAAAATGTAGTTTAGTGCAGCTCATTATACATCCAGTGAAGGGGCGATGTGGTATAGCATAACAACTGTGTAGGCCTAACAACTTGTATAACACGGGTTAGTTGAATACTCGATTCTGATTGTAAATTCTTAACATGTGACACGTTGTTAATACAGCAGTACAGACCACTGTCAAGGACTATAATGAAGGTTGCTAAGGAGGATCAAGAAAGAGAAAGGAAAAGAGGTTAAAAGACGGAGTGCTGGACGTCAGATAAACCACCAGAAGAAGGCAGACAGGAAGTAAACACTGACAGGACACGGAATGGGCTCTGTAGTGTGTTTAGTATATGGCCGTGTGCAGGCCCAGTTCCAGAACAAAATGACTCAGGGTGAATCTGAGGTTACAGGGGGCGCAGCAGTAGTAGGTTTACATGAGCAATAGTGGCCGGCAACAGCAATGAAAAATAGCATTCATGGTCCCCAATGAACAGATTATGGCATTTGTTATGTTTTGAAACCAAGCAAGTGAGAACATTTCAAGTGAGTTAAAAGTGCAATCCTGTAATATTTCATACAGTCCAAAGTGGACTGTGGCAAAGAAAAGCACAACAGCTTCAAAGCTACTGATAAAACAAATGAGAACATATTGTAAATCAAGGCAAATATTATTTGAACCAGCTCATGGTTTGAAATGGCAAACATTGAAAAGCAAAAGTATTATTAAAACCATGTAGCCTACTAAACATCACCTTGGTCCCATCATATACTCTGGGAAGAGAGTATTTACTGTGCTTGAAAAACTGGATCACATCATCATGTGAGGTTGACTTTGTGTGATCATTTCAGCTGCAACATCAGCTTGTTGATAAACTTGGGATATGAGATATTTGTGTAGCCATTCGTGGTGAAGGCATCTGTGCTATTGTATGCATTATTTTTGACCCAACATTTCTACAGGCAGGGCAGAATATGGCACTATTTTCACATATTCTAGCCCTTGTCTATTTGTATACCACGAGCTGCAAAATGACCACCTAACCCCACTGTACAGGCGGGTACTTGTTTAGATTTACCTGAGCAGGCTCTGTGTTGCCGTGGTATCCTGGCTCGCACCTGCGGGCCGCAGAGAGGCGGCGTAGTTTCGGGCAACGAAGAGTGCTGCTCCGGGGTTGAGGGCGGCGAGTCAGGCGGGAGTAAGCTAGTGTCCACAACGGAGGGTAACGTGATGTCCCCATCTGACCTGTTGCTGCAGTCTGCAGTAGATGCAGTGTTGCTGGCGTTTAGTGATGGTTGCTTTAACCATTTTCGTATAAATGATTATCCACAGATGTGTGTCACTGCTGTGGAAGCACTTTGGAAATGATGCACGCGCAGCGGAGCAGGTCACGCGCAGCTGACACAATTTGTTGTTAGTATTTTTCGCTCCGTTCTCTTTGTGGAATAGAGGGTGAATAACATTCAACTGCCCCGAAGATCCCGACGCGAAGCCTGAAGGGTAAACACCAGGTTTACTAATCTACCCGCACAATGTGTCTGGTGTCGGAATGTCTCGCTATGTTAGTACATTGTTAAAAAACAAAACACCATTTAATTTCGGGTTAAAATGTGTTGTAACTGCGTTACTGAGCATTGTAACGGGTAATATATTACCCACATTTCACTAGTAATGCGTTACATTACTTCGTTACAGCAAAAAGTAATATATTACTGTAACTGCGTTACTTTTGTAACGCGTTACACCCAACACTGCAGAACACTCATACATTGTATAGCCTATACTGTGAAAAGTCAATGTATAAAAGCATAAATATCTGTTTCAGTGGTAACATATCGCTCTACCAGAACAAATAAATCAGTTGATGCAGGTTTAAGAAGTTGTGTGAAGTGTTTTATGTTAGGTCAGGGGGGACTGAATATAGCAGGGAGGTTAAGCTGTCGTCTGAAATGGATGGTGGTCACTGAAGGGTCTTGTTTTGCTTACCAGGGGTCCTCACCACTGGGTAGACCGTTAACCCTTTTAAAAATGTAGGCACACATTATATCATAAGAGTTGTCTTTAGCATAGAATATATGAAACATAGTGCCCTCTCAAGTAAGCCAACACATCTGAACAGTAATGTAAACAGCGCTGTCAGCAGATGACGTGTATATAGAGTTATAAAACGGACAAGTCAAATGAAATCAAGCAATCTTATTGTTCTTAGCCGTGATATACTGAGCGTATGACAGCGGGTAGAATTGTAAGTTACTTTTCACAACAAGGTCAGTATCCCTCCGCGTCTGAGAAAAACAGTATACGTGGGGCTGAAAGCAAACTGCCTGCTTCGCGTCGGCGAACCACGCCCCTTAGCTGTGATATAAGAGCATATACCACGGCTGTCGTGAGCTATTGCTTAAATATATAATGCTTATTTTCTTTTCACAACAGCTACCGTTGTGTTAACATCAGTTTAGTAGCAGCTACATGGCGTGTGCTGTGTTCACACAATGAGCAACACAAGTCATTTTTAATGGTGTCAAATTCAATCTGTTAAAACATTGTAATGCGCTCATCACAATTATAATCTGTGAATAATAGTTTGTACTGCTATGTCTGGGGAGAACACGTTAAAGGATGTAAACTGGTGAGATAAACTAGAGGGTAGATGTACTATGTCATAACATGATCTCTGAAGTATTGGCTTCAGACACTTAGATAAAGCGTTGCCAAAGCCACTGTCATGCAGAGCCACTATGACCCCCTCTGTGTAATGTGCGCTACAGTACCCGATGTAAATGAAGTGCCGGTGTATACCCAGAATTATGTGTTGTCCCGGGTTGGGAGGGTTCCTTAAAAATGGAATCGATACAATTCCACTTTTTTTACAGGTAACTAGTAATAGTTACCTGTAAAAAAAAAGTAATCAGTAACCTAATCTGAGTATCCAAATAAGTAACTGTTTTTCTTTCAGTTACTTTTGGGATTACGTCAATACCAAATGCAATGCAAATAAATACAAAAGAAAAATAATAACAATACGATGTGTAGTGTAATTATGTAAGACAACAGAACAATGTCACCTAAGGAAAGAAGAAACCAAGATGTTTAGTATTTAGTACTTCCTCTTTTATTTATAGGAAGAGCGTCCTTTCATGAAGCATATTCAGGCAGTGGCCTACACAGAAAACACATGAGCACATACTACAGTTAAGCTCACACACTATTTACGAACATATAAGTTCACCTACTGAATTGAAAACAGAAGAAAAGAACCAAAGAAAGTGAAAACCATGAAGCAGATATAGGTTCATTATATCAGTACAAGCCTTCAGAACAGTATAGCTTACATAGAAGAACTGCTATCCCCATTGTTTTAATAAATGTAACAGTAATCTAATTACATATCTTTTAATGTAACTGTAGGGGAGTTACAGTTACCTTCTTGTTGTACCCTGATTATGTATTCCTCATCTGTTACTCCCCAAGCCTGAAGTTGTTGTATGGGCGTTGTCACAGCTATTGGGTCTATATCCGACACACACACAATCCAAGAGAGAGAATCCGGAGCAACTCCAGCAGTGTTCTGGCCTCAGGTTTTGGTATATGGACTCATACAGAGTGGATAGCAGAGACATTTTGATTGAACAGTCGCCCAAAAGAGTGGAGGAGTTCCTCGAAGAGGCCGCACGGCTCCGAGAGGAAGGGAGAGTCGATTTGACACAGTTAACCTGGAAAACCTGCTCTCAGATCTGAGCGCTGTCAGAATGGAACAGAGTGAGTGAGATGTGTTTTCAGCTGGCTGCCATATAAACGTCACGACGTTTACTCTTCCTCTTGAGTTGTTTCTTCGCCTTGCCTTGCAGAAAGTTCCCCAGCAGATATCCCAGCATGCAACAAGACAACACACCGCAACAAAGGAGCTCTATTTGAAAACAATTCAACATTACAATGCCTGCCGTCATCCAACAAACATGCGTCTATTGTGTCAGGAGCCCCCGCAGCCGCTATGTAAACATCCCCTCTGCGTCCAATCAGGGCTATATTCAGACTGCAGCAGGAAGTGATTTCATTTCCAACATCCGCTGCAGCCTTCCTCTCTCAGGTGGGGAACGTTCCTCACAGACGACCACCCCACCCCCCACCATGGGAGGGGGGGTGAGGGGGACGGCCGTGGGGGCTGGTTGGACTTTGATTTGAATGGTACCTCATTAAGTTGTTATTCACAGTGTTTTTCCTCCATGTTTATTCTTCATATCCTGAAAACATGACTTTGTATGACCTGTGACACCATCGTGAGCTGAAGCACGTTACAACAGGGACGTTAGTCTTGGCTTCCCACTTTAATATTGAACATTTACACATTCAAATGTCTAAAAATGACTTAAACTGTCATGTATTTCGTTGAGTACTTCCCAAACATTTACATTTTCAAACCTATAGAAATCCACATTTAAGTAAATGGCCTTGTACTGTTCTTGAGTACAAATTGAACATACTTGTACTTTGAATATTTAGATTTTATGCTACTTTATACTTCGAACAAACAAAAGTTTGGAAAGAAATATTTGACTTCTCTATATTTATTTGACAAAATGAGTTATCTTGCAGGTTCATATATACAACATATGAAATAACTACTGAATGATGATGTTCTAATATGGATTAAAATACCTGGCAGTATACGACATTATTAAATTAGATCCACCTTTAAGTAGCTGCCAGTAGTAATACAAATGCCACTTCAATCTCATTAGTATGCAGAAAAAGTGACAGGTCGCCCCGCCCCTTTTCGACCGGAAGTCCCGCCTTTTTATTTTGAAACCGGAAGTCCCGCCTCGTTCGACCGGAAGTCCCGCCTCGTTCGACCGGATGTCCCGCCCCCGCTTCCGGCGGATGTCCCGCCCCCGCTTCCGGTTTTCAAAAATAAAAATAAAAAATAAATTAAAATTAAAAAAATGAGAAAATAAAATGCCGTTGTTTTCAATCAATTAATATGCCTAGGATATATGTCCCGCCTCCTTACCACTTCCTGTGTGGTTAATCCTGTATACAGTATCGAATGTAACTTACAAATACTTGCAAATAACATGAAATTAATCAAAAGTAAGGCATCTTAAAAACATATATTTAAACCTCTCTGTTTTTGCAAACAGGACATGACAGGACATGAGGGGAGAGAACATATGGTGGAGGAGGGGGAACACACACACACACACACACACACACACACACACACACACACTTTCCCCGCCCCTCACCCTCTCCCTCTGTCTAAATAAAAAGCCATCGTCTTTAGTCACTCTTAAATATTTTTCAAGTCGAGAGAAAATGGCCAAGAGACGTCTTGATATGAATTTAATCAGCGAGACACCGGTGACAACTTACAGCCATCCGTTGGGTGCTCCAAATCAAAGTAAAGCATATAAAAAACAGATATTTTAAAAAGTCAGCCTTTTTGCTAGAGGATAAGGGAGGGGGAAAACCCCAAACCCCCTATGGAGAAGTCATAAACCCCCTATGGAGACAAACATGTTGTAAACAGAGGGAGGTAGGTAGGTAATATACTTAAATATATATATATAGAAAGTCAGAGAATATTTATCAGAGGATAAACCATATACATTTGTACAAGTCGACACTGGTGCATTTTGTAAGAAAACAGAGTTTTCGTACTCAGACCGCTGCAACAATTTCAAGCAGATCTCTGTGATATGCAGTCGCTGTCCGAATATAATGATGGCTTTAATTATTTGTTAACAGTCATAAATGTATTTAGAAAAAACCTGTGCTCAAACATTAAAAAGAAAAAGAAGGGTAAGGTTACCAAAGCTTTTTGATACAGGTTTAACACACAGCGAGATCCCTAAAAAGTTACAAACAGCTGAGGGGAAAGAATTCTTTAATAAAGTTTAATAAAGTTTTTCAAAACTTGTTGAAGAAAAATGGTATACAACATTATATATAACCGCCATTGACATAAAGGCATGTATGGTAGAAAGATTTAACCGTACGCTGAAAACTAAAAAGTGGAGGTATTTTACAGCTAAAAAACACTCCTAGACCTATGATAGTGTTTTTTATGTATGACAACTCTACAACTGGTAGAAAGTTAAGTACTTTTTCTGAGCAGATTTTCTTTAAGACTGTGACTCTTAACACACCAACCCCCCGAGAGCCAGACATACTCATCCCCTTTTCAACGTATTTTGTTTTTGTCTTTCTCGCTTTTTTTTTTCCATTATATTTTTGAAAAAACTACATAGTGATTGCTAGCAAAAATACAACATGCAACTAATACATTATACAATATTACGACTTTTTGCGATATTTTCAACACAATATACTTGTACCCTTTTTTTTTTTTGTAGGACTTCAAGATATTTTGCATGTCATACATAAACACGGTGTCATCTTTCTTGAAACTGACGTGCTGTCCGTTTTACAAACAACAAAGAGAAGATCAGATCATCTTTTTGTGATAGATAAAATAAAGAAATGGATTTAAATAGCAATGAATGCCTTGTGTTAAAACGACAAAAGTGCAGATCATTCTTTTGTTATACATCCTAACACCACCAGGAGGGGCTCACTGCTTTTTGTCTGCCATCTGGTTTTCTCCTGAAGTCTTAAATGATCTCTTTTGGGAACTGTATAACAAAAAAAAACTAAATTACAGTAACTACAAAAGCTACTACAACTGTGGTAACGAACATTACCAGGGAAAAATATAGAAATAACGCTAGAGATGGGAGAACCAATCAAATCATGTAGTTAAGTGTGTTGGAATACTCTGATACAAGTAAAAATAACTGCATTCAACATTTTACTCAAGTAAAAGTACAAAAGTCTTGGCATCAAAATATAATTAAAGTACCAAAATTAAAAGTACTCATTCTGCAGATTGGTCAATTTCAGAATAATATATATGATATGTTTTATAATTATTGATATATTAAAGCGTTCTGCAGCTAGTTTGAATGACTTTGTATACTGCAGGGTAGCTTGTGAATTTACTCCAGGTGGAACTAAAGTCTGATATAAGACTTAATTATATTTCACATCATTAATCCACATCTGTAAAGTAACTAAAGGTATTCAATAAATGTAGTGGAGTAGAAGTGCAAATTAGCCAACAATTAAAAAGTGCAAAAGTCTCTCAAATGTTTAAGTACACTACATGAGTGCTTTAGTTTACTACCAACAATACTGAATCATGTATCGTGTTCACTTTCACTTTCTACTAAAAATTATAAAAGCAATCTATTTCTCTGTCAGCAACCATCATCTCTGTTTTCCCGTCTTCCTCACTGTAGGTTTCTCATCCAAAATCCCTCAGATAATGTTGCTCTTAAAGGTGGGGTAGGTCATTCACTTCAGAAACACTTTTTGTTATATTCCATGGAATGCTCTTAACATCCCGATAGCAATGAATATCTTAAATGCTTTGACAATAAATACGTAAAAAACGTCATCTGTGGAAGCCGTGGCGATGTAAAAAGCAGCCAATTATTTTAGCCGGCCCAGCTAAAATGATTGGACGGCCTACCTACCTGTCAGCCTTCCATCTGTGCACAAACTTATCTCATGCATTCATTGGTCATGTGCGTGTTTGTGTGTGTTGGAGGAGGGGCTCTGTAAGGAAGTCTGAAGGAAGGGGCAGATTTTTTCCGGTTGTGTAGGCTACTTTCAAATTCTAGCGCACTCGAGCTGGTTTCTCCATTCTTACCTAGCCTACCTTTAAGAGAGTTATGGGAAGGTCTTTAAATTCAAAAGTAATCTTCCTTTAGCTCACGCGATACCATTCATTACAAAAGTCAGATGCATGGGCCTTTTTTGTTATTCATCTCGAATCTTTGACATCACAATCATTTAAAAGCAGGCGTTTTTTGTTTAGTCCGATTTTAAAAACACTTGAAAATCCTGGGGTACTTCTCAATGTCAAGGAAGGATCCTTCAGAGCCTCTATTTCAAGGATGCTACGTCATCGAATCCCGCCGAAGGACTGTTCCAATGTACAGGATCCTTGGAATTATACCGAGGACTGAGTCCTTCGTTGCAGGAAATTTCAAGGCGGCATGTGTATCCTCGGCGGTCTTAAATGACTCACAATTCTTTGCGCACGGACCAATTTCCACGGACTGGCACGGTGGCATTAATAATGCAGTAATGATGGGCCTGCACAACATAAAGAAGAGAGGGCGGTTTCAGTTTACTTGACAATTGTTAATTGTTAATGGTTATTTTTTTTTAAATCTGCAATTTCTTTGTGTGTGTGTTTACATTATTAAAAATACAATTTAAATGTGATTACACATTTTATCCGCATCAATAAGTGTCAGATCGACTACAAACATGCACAAATATGCAAAATTGACACGGGCGAAAAGTGTTGCTTGCTTATTGTGTGGGAAGCAGGAAATAGAGGGAATAGAAAGGGGTGTCTACCAAGGGTGATTTAAACCATCATGACAACTCACCAACTAACTATGGAGTAATTATGGATGCTTCATTTACTTGATTTACATTAGGGAATAAAACTCTTACGGAAGGCAAGCGGGAAGACTTATTTGACTAGAACATCCTCCTCCTCCGAGCAGACAGACGCCGACGATACTCCCGCTCTATCTCTTCCTCCATCTCAACAAATTGATGGATAAAAGACAACAACAAAAACGTGTCCATCCGATCTTCGCAAATCAGTCATGAGCCTTCAAACAAATCGCGCTCAATGAGGCGGGGCCTCTCATATGACGCACACCTGCACACTTGCTAGCCTGTTCCATTCTTCGTTCTCCGAATGTTAGGAAGGATTCTTGCTAGCCTGTGAAGGAACCTAACTCGGAAGGACATGTCCAACCAAAGAAGCATCCCGACTTTGAGAAAATGTCACTGGACGTCACTTATTTCCAGCTGAGAGAAGACGTGCCGAAAGGTGACCTTCGTTGCCTAGCCAACGTTTACCGAGTGTGAATGTTGTTCTGGTGGGCGGGGCTTATGGAACGTTCATTTCCTTTGATATGACGTCATTCGACGTCATCTCTAGAGCCTTAAACTAGCCAATGCCGTAGAATTCTTATTGGAGGCTTTGGTAGGACTAATTCCAGCTCACAAACTCATTGCATTTGACACAGACGGTAGGTGAAAGCTAACACAGGGAGTCAATAGAGATTTTAGTACATTATCGACTATAATATTACAGCAACAGATACAATGGCCGGACTTGAAATAGTACAGACAGAGGAGATGCCGAAGGTCAGGATCGATAATATTCATCCAGTGATCAAAGCTTTTATTGGAAATGTAACAGAGAAACAGTGGGCATTACTGACAGTGGGCACCCCCGATGACACCACTCAAGTTTTGTTGGCAGAGATGTTTATGAACATTGTAACAGCCTTGAGAGAAGCCTTCTTGCAAGCTTTTAGGAGCATGGACGTTGTTGTGTCAGAGGACTGTGTTAGGGCCACTCTTGGGGACACAATCCCTGAGAGTTTTGCTGAGGTTCTGAAAGTAGATGACCAAGTTCAATGTGCCAGCTCCAAGCTGCTGTCAGACATGGTCATTAGAGAGGTTACAGATAGTGTCAACTCTGCCCTCTCCACCTCTAACAGCAGTGCAGAGACTGTGATATATCAGCGAATGACTCCCCCCAGCAGACTTAACGCGATGATTGGTCATGCATGCAAAATGCTAAAGTATTGGCGACCAAGATGAAACATTATTCCCCACATAAACCACCTAGGGCGAGTAATAGCACCCCAGGAAAGCACCCCGGAAAGTGAAAAGGAAGGTGATCTGGAGTCATCAGTCAATGAGGAAAACTCTCCGTCACAGTTAGTGTATCACCAGAGGACACTGCAACTGCACTTATTGAACATATTGGAGAGATAATCAGTAAAGAGGCAGGCGATATCGTCATACCTTTGTTGGATATGGATGAGTTTGAACAGATGAGCAGTTGTTCAACCTATGGTGGATATCAAACGAGAATCACTGAAGAGTTTTTCAAGTTTACTGGAAAGAAAGAGTGGTGTGTTGAAAGACTATGGAGAAATACTAAGACGTTTTTGGTAAAGTGCTTTGCCAAAGCCTGGATGCTTCGTTTGGTGTCCCAAGTGAAGGCTGTATTCCACCTGGGCTCAAATGTTAAAGGCACAGAGGTCCTACTTGCTATTCTTGATGATTTTCTTCCAGGGGAGGACCATGAAGGACTGGAGTTTGGAAATGCTGAGATGGGTGTGGTTCAGAAGTTTAGGGACATTTCCAGAGCTAACGTTGTGATAAACACACAGGAACTCACTGATCTCCTTTACAGTCACTGTGCAGTGGGGTTGGAGGTTATCCCAGAACAAATCAGAGGGAGTGAATCTAACCAGACTGTTCAGTCACATGCAGGCTTGTACGCTGACATTCAGACCAGAGTGTGGGGTTCCTGGGAGTGATGAGCTGGTGGCTGAACAATCAGGTCGGGCAGCCACAGTGACAGAATGAATATGGCTATAATGGCAACTGAGCCATTGGCACTGGTGCCAGAGGTCATCGAGGTGTCTGACTCAGTATGTGACGAGACAATCGATGAACCTACGCAGGATGCAACGTTGTACAATGAGAATATCAACATTGTTGTGCTATCCGTCGTTCAGAAGCTAGTTTCGCGGATTTTCGAGAAAACAGAAGTAAACGGGAACTTTTCAAATCCAGAGGAAATCATTGATCGTCTATATCAAAGCACATTGGCCAAAGTTGACGGTCAAGACATAACAATTACCGGAACAAATTTAAAAAACCTTCACAAGGTGGTTGTGCGGGACCTTTGTGAGACGTGGGCTCCGCAGATATGGTGTTGGCCTCCATGAAACTAGGGGACAGAGACCTTGACGAAATGATATCCATAACTGTCAAAACTCACCTCGTCACACCGTTAAAAGAGCGCAGCCGCATCTGCAGGTTTTTCTCTTCTGTGGGAAGAGCAATCTCCAACATCTGCAAATGCAGACATGATGGTTAGTGGGTGAGACATTGTCTCCTGTTCTCATTTAGGGTTTTCAGCCGGTTAGCTGGTTTCCCCCGCATTCAGTATATGAAACGAAAAACAGGTGGGGGGGGGGGGGGGTAATCAACTTCAATGAACAAATATCCATGTTTTCCTTAAAGATGAATACAATGAAGAGCTCTAGTCCTGCCTCACATCCATGCCGTCTCCTCCACTTTGCTCTGCCTTATCCCAGGGACAGAGGGACAGAGTAATGGAGCCAGCTTTACCTGGATGTGGGGCAGGACTCAAGCCCTCAGAGCTAGACGCACAACTAAAAGGCGAGGGTTCGATTCCCAGTACTGATCCTTTTAGAGATTGTTTCTTGTTTTCTAAGCTTCATGTAGGGTATTCCCCTGGTGTGCAGGTTTTCCCACGATCTGTTCAACACTCAATAGGGTATTCATCTTTAAGGAAAAAAGGAAAAGGATATAATCTTAACCGTCAGACCGTTCAAAGTGTAGCCCGCATCTGCAGCTTTGTCCTCATCTGTTGGCAAACCATCTCCAAGATGGATGCAGGCAGGTATGTAGATGAGGCATGTTTCATAAAGGGTTTCCTCCAGATGCGCTGGTTTTCCCCTCATGGTATTCATCTTTAATGAAACTGAAATATATATAATCTTAACTGTGAAATAGCCGCATCTCCAGGGTGCTTTTCCCACTTTAAGTTGTTATACAAAATGAAACTGGGGTATTAATCATCCCAAAATAATTGATGTTTTTTTCCTTCAAAACTATACGATTTAGAGCTCGAGTCCTACCTGAAGTCCATCAAGGGACAGAGAATGATGGAAGAGGGGTCAGGGTTTACTCTTATTATCAACTCATTGTCGATCAATAAAATAACATTAAGACAAAAAAACATCTATTTGTACCTAATATTTGTTGTAAGGGTTGAAAATATACAACTCAGGCTACTCTACTGATTCAGTTTCACCTTAATTGAAAGTACAATGAACATTAGATTAGATTATTTTTATGTTTGCATTTATTTCACCCAATACATTTACAAGCTCCCAATTGCTCCAATATGGCATCCATGTCAGAAGGTCTCCTTATAGACACATGTATTTTCAAGCATTAGGACAGTTAATGTATTATCTTTTCAATTTACACACGGCATCTATTGCACGTCTGTCCGTCCTGGGAGAGGGATCCCTCCTCTGCTGCTCTCCCTGAGGTTTCTCCCATGTTCCCTTTAAACTGTGGGTTTTCTTCGGAAGTTTTTCCTTGTACGATGTGAGGGTCTAAGGACAGAGGGTGTCGTATTGTCATACTGATATTCTGTACAAACTGAAGACCACTGACACAAATGTAACATTTGTGATATTGGGCTATATAAATAAACATTGATTGATTGATAAGATAATATTAATCAGTTTCACACACCATTTACAACATATACAATCTCCATATATGTCTTAATATCAATATGCACCAATTCACCAAGTCTCCTGCTTACAGTGAGCACCTTAAAGTAACATTACACTTACAGTATATATGTTTCAACAAAGAGATTATATTTTCAGTCCATCCAGCTTACACACTTATTGGTATATAAAAACAAATCTCAAGAACCAATTGATGAAAACTTGTATTGAGTCACAATACAGATTATGTAGAAACAATTACAGTATGCCTGAATAGCAATACTTGCTCGAGAGAATTTGCATATTTAAAATGAGAGAATTATATTTGAAAGATCAGAATAACTCATTTGGATTGCCATGTCTTGAACATCAGTGGTTTAATTCAAGATAAACACACATTTACATATTATTTCTGTGTGAAAGCGACAAGAAATATACAGTCATATACAGAACACCAGTGTTGGGCAAGTTACTTCCAAAATGTAATATATTACATATTACTTATTACTCTCTTTTGAAAGTAATAAGTTACATTACAAAATTACTGTCTCTGAAATGTAATGAGTTACACTACTTTAGTTACTTTTCTAGTTACTTTCACCAAAATAACCGCAAAAGAATGGCTAGGTATTTTAAATGCTAAAATGTAGTTTAGTGCAGCTCATTATACATCCAGTGAAGGGCGATGTGGTATAGCATAACAACTGTGTAGGCCTAACAACTTGTATAACACGGGTTAGTTGAATACTCGATTCTGATTGTAAATTCTTAACATGTGACACGTTGTTAATACAGCAGTACAGACCACTGTCAAGGACTATAATGAAGGTTGCTAAGGAGGATCAAGAAAGAGAAAGGAAAAGAGGTTAAAAGACGGAGTGCTGGACGTCAGATAAACCACCAGAAGAAGGCAGACAGGAAGTAAACACTGACAGGACACGGAATGGGCTCTGTAGTGTGTTTAGTATATGGCCGTGTGCAGGCCCAGTTCCAGAACAAAATGACTCAGGGTGAATCTGAGGTTACAGGGGGCGCAGCAGTAGTAGGTTTACATGAGCAATAGTGGCCGGCAACAGCAATGAAAAATAGCATTCATGGTCCCCAATGAACAGATTATGGCATTTGTTATGTTTTGAAACCAAGCAAGTGAGAACATTTCAAGTGAGTTAAAAGTGCAATCCTGTAATATTTCATACAGTCCAAAGTGGACTGTGGCAAAGAAAAGCACAACAGCTTCAAAGCTACTGATAAAACAAATGAGAACATATTGTAAATCAAGGCAAATATTATTTGAACCAGCTCATGGTTTGAAATGGCAAACATTGAAAAGCAAAAGTATTATTAAAACCATGTAGCCTACTAAACATCACCTTGGTCCCATCATATACTCTGGGAAGAGAGTATTTACTGTGCTTGAAAACTGGATCACATCATCATGTGAGGTTGACTTTGTGTGATCATTTCAGCTGCAACATTAGCTTGTTGATAAACTTGGGATATGAGATATTTGTGTAGCCATTCGTGGTGAAGGCATCTGTGCTATTGTATGCATTATTTTTGACCCAACATTTCTACAGGCAGGGCAGAATATGGCACTATTTTCACATATTCTAGCCCTTGTCTATTTGTATACCACGAGCTGCAAAATGACCACCTAACCCCACTGTACAGGCGGGTACTTGTTTAGATTTACCTGAGCAGGCTCTGTGTTGCCGTGGTATCCTGGCACCTGCGGGCCGCAGAGGGGCGGCGTAGTTTCGGGCAACGAAGAGTGCTGCTCCGGGGTTGAGGGCGGCGAGTCAGGCGGGAGTAAGCTAGTGTCCACAACGGAGGGTAACGTGATGTCCCCATCTGACCTGTTGCTGCAGTCTGCAGTAGATGCAGTGTTGCTGGCGTTTAGTGATGGTTGCTTTAACCATTTTCGTATAAATGATTATCCACAGATGTGTGTCACTGCTGTGGAAGCACTTTGGAAATGATGCACGCGCAGCGGAGCAGGTCACGCGCAGCTGACACAATTTGTTGTTAGTATTTTTCGCTCCGTTCTCTTTGTGGAATAGAGGGTGAATAACATTCAACTGCCCCGAAGATCCCGACGCGAAGCCTGAAGGGTAAACACCAGGTTTACTAATCTACCCGCACAATGTGTCTGGTGTCGGAATGTCTCGCTATGTTAGTACATTGTTAAAAAACAAAACACCATTTAATTTCGGGTTAAAATGTGTTGTAACTGCGTTACTGAGCATTGTAACGGGTAATATATTACCCACATTTCACTAGTAATGCGTTACATTACTTCGTTACAGCAAAAAGTAATATATTACTGTAACTGCGTTACTTTTGTAACGCGTTACACCCAACACTGCAGAACACTCATACATTGTATAGCCTATACTGTGAAAAGTCAATGTATAAAAGCATAAATATCTGTTTCAGTGGTAACATATCGCTCTACCAGAACAAATAAATCAGTTGATGCAGGTTTAAGAAGTTGTGTGAAGTGTTTTATGTTAGGTCAGGGGGACTGAATATAGCAGGGAGGTTAAGCTGTCGTCTGAAATGGATGGTGGTCACTGAAGGGTCTTGTTTTGCTTACCAAGGGGTCCTCACCACTGGGTAGACCCGTTAACCCTTTTAAAATGTGGCACACATTATATCATAAGAGTTGTCTTTAGCATAGAATATATGAAACATAGTGCCTCTCTCAAAGTAAGGCCAACACATCTGACAGTAATGTAAACAGCGCTGTCAGCAGATGACGTGTATATAGAGTTATAAAACGGACAAGTCAAATGAAATCAAGCAATCTGATTGGTTCTTAGCCGTGATATACTGAGCGTATGACACGGGTAGAATTGTAAGTTACTTTTCACAACAAGTCAGTATCCCTCCGCGTCTGAGAAAAACAGTATACCGTGGGGCTGAAAAGCAAACTGCCTGCTTCGCGTCGGGCCGAACCACGCCCCTTAGCTGTGATATAATGAGCATATACCACGGCCTGTCGTGAGCTATTGCTTAAATATATAATGCTTATTTTTCTTTTCACAACAGCTACCGTTGTGTTAACATCAGTTTAGTAGCAGCTACATGGCGTGTGCTGTGTTCACACAATGAGCAACACAAGTCATTTTTAATGGTGTCAAATTCAATCTGTTAAAAACATTGTAATGCGCTCATCACAATTATAATCTGTGAATAATAGTTTGTACTGCTATGTCTGGGGAGAACACGTTAAAGGATGTAAACTGGTGAGATAAACTAGAGGGTAGATTTACTATGTCATAACATGATCTCTGAAGTATTGGCTTCAGACACTTAGATAAAGCGTTGCCAAAGCCACTGTCATGCAGAGCCACTATGACCCCCTCTGTGTAATGTGCGCTACAGTACCCGATGTAAATGAAGTGCCGGTGTATACCCAGAATTATGTGTTGTCCCGGGTTGGGAGGGTTCCTTTAAAAATGGAATCGATACAATTCCACTTTTTTTACAGGTAACTAGTAATAGTTACCTGTAAAAAAAAAAGTAATCAGTAACCTAATCTGAGTATCCAAATAAGTAACTGTTTTCTTTCAGTTACTTTTGGATTACGTCAATACCAAATGCAATGCAAATAAATACAAAAGAAAAATAATAACAATACGATGTGTAGTGTATTATGTAAGACAACAGAACAATGTCACCTAAGGAAAGAAGAAACCAAGATGTTTAGTATTTAGTACTTCCTCTTTTATTTATAGGAAGAGCGTCCTTTCATGAAGCATATTCAGGCAGTGGCCTACACAGAAACACATGAGCACATACTACAGTTAAGCTCACACACTATTTTACGAACATATAAGTTCACCTACTGAATTGAAAACAGAAGAAAAGAACCAAAGAAAGTGAAAACCATGAAGCAGATATAGGTTCATTATATCAGTACAAGCCTTCAGAACAGTATAGCTTACATAGAAGAACTGCTATCCCCATTGTTTTAATAAATGTAACAGTAATCTAATTACATATCTTTTAATGTAACTGTAGGGGAGTTACAGTTACCTTCTTGTTGTACCCTGATTATGTATTCCTCATCTGTTACTCCCCAAGCCTGAAGTTGTTGTATGGGCGTTGTCACAGCTATTGGGTCTATATCCGACACACACACAATCCAAGAGAGAGAATCCGGAGCAACTCCAGCAGTGTTCTGGCCTCAGGTTTTGGTATATGGACTCATACAGAGTGGATAGCAGAGACATTTTGATTGAACAGTCGCCCAAAAGAGTGGAGGAGTTCCTCGAAGAGGCCGCACGGCTCCGAGAGGAAGGGAGAGTCGATTTGACACAGTTAACCTGGAAAACCTGCTCTCAGATCTGAGCGCTGTCAGAATGGAACAGAGTGAGTGAGATGTGTTTTCAGCTGGCTGCCATATAAACGTCACGACGTTACTCTTCCTCTTGAGTTGTTTCTTCGCCTTGCCTTGCAGAAAGTTCCCCAGCAGATATCCCAGCATGCAACAAGACAACACACCGCAACAAAGGAGCTCTATTTGAAAACAATTCAACATTACAATGCCTGCCGTCATCCAACAAACATGCGTCTATTGTGTCAGGAGCCCCCGCAGCCGCTATGTAAACATCCCCTCTGCGTCCAATCAGGGCTATATTCAGACTGCAGCAGGAAGTGATTTCATTTCCAACATCCGCTGCAGCCTTCCTCTCTCAGGTGGGGAACGTTCCTCACAGACGACCACCCCACCCCCCACCATGGGAGGGGGGGTGAGGGGGACGGCCGTGGGGGCTGGTTGGACTTTGATTTGAATGGTACCTCATTAAGTTGTTATTCACAGTGTTTTTCCTCCATGTTTATTCTTCATATCCTGAAAACATGACTTTGTATGACCTGTGACACCATCGTGAGCTGAAGCACGTTACAACAGGGACGTTAGTCTTGGCTTCCCACTTTAATATTGAACATTTACACATTCAAATGTCTAAAAATGACTTAAACTGTCATGTATTTCGTTGAGTACTTCCCAAACATTTACATTTTCAAACCTATAGAAATCCACATTTAAGTAAATGGCCTTGTACTGTTCTTGAGTACAAATTGAACATACTTGTACTTTGAATATTTAGATTTTATGCTACTTTATACTTCGAACAAACAAAAGTTTGGAAAGAAATATTTGACTTCTCTATATTTATTTGACAAAATGAGTTATCTTGCAGGTTCATATATACAACATATGAAATAACTACTGAATGATGATGTTCTAATATGGATTAAAATACCTGGCAGTATACGACATTATTAAATTAGATCCACCTTTAAGTAGCTGCCAGTAGTAATACAAATGCCACTTCAATCTCATTAGTATGCAGAAAAAGTGACAGGTCGCCCCGCCCCTTTTCGACCGGAAGTCCCGCCTTTTTATTTTGAAACCGGAAGTCCCGCCTCGTTCGACCGGAAGTCCCGCCTCGTTCGACCGGATGTCCCGCCCCCGCTTCCGGCGGATGTCCCGCCCCCGCTTCCGGTTTTCAAAAATAAAAATAAAAAATAAATTAAAATTAAAAAAATGAGAAAAATAAAATGCCGTTGTTTTCAATCAATTAATATGCCTAGGATATATGTCCCGCCTCCTTACCACTTCCTGTGTGGTTAATCCTGTATACAGTATCGAATGTAACTTACAAATACTTGCAAATAACATGAAATTAATCAAAAGTAAGGCATCTTAAAAACATATATTTAAACCTCTCTGTTTTTGCAAACAGGACATGACAGGACATGAGGGGAGAGAACATATGGTGGAGGAGGGGGAACACACACACACACACACACACACACACACACACACACACTTTCCCCGCCCCTCACCCTCTCCCTCTGTCTAAATAAAAAGCCATCGTCTTTAGTCACTCTTAAATATTTTTCAAGTCGAGAGAAAATGGCCAAGAGACGTCTTGATATGAATTTAATCAGCGAGACACCGGTGACAACTTACAGCCATCCGTTGGGTGCTCCAAATCAAAGTAAAGCATATAAAAAACAGATATTTTAAAAAGTCAGCCTTTTTGCTAGAGGATAAGGGAGGGGGAAAACCCCAAACCCCCTATGGAGAAGTCATAAACCCCCTATGGAGACAAACATGTTGTAAACAGAGGGAGGTAGGTAGGTAATATACTTAAATATATATATAGAAAGTCAGAGAATATTTATCAGAGGATAAACCATATACATTTGTACAAGTCGACACTGGTGCATTTTGTAAGAAAACAGAGTTTTCGTACTCAGACCGCTGCAACAATTTCAAGCAGATCTCTGTGATATGCAGTCGCTGTCCGAATATAATGATGGCTTTAATTATTTGTTAACAGTCATAAATGTATTTAGAAAAACCTGTGCTCAAACATTAAAAAGAAAAAGAAGGGTAAGGTTACCAAAGCTTTTTGATACAGGTTTAACACACAGCGAGATCCCTAAAAAGTTACAAACAGCTGAGGGGAAAGAATTCTTTAATAAAGTTTAATAAAGTTTTTCAAAACTTGTTGAAGAAAAATGGTATACAACATTATATATAACCGCCATTGACATAAAGGCATGTATGGTAGAAAGATTTAACCGTACGCTGAAAACTAAAAAGTGGAGGTATTTTACAGCTAAAAACACTCCTAGACCTATGATAGTGTTTTTTATGTATGACAACTCTACAACTGGTAGAAAGTTAAGTACTTTTTCTGAGCAGATTTTCTTTAAGACTGTGACTCTTAACACACCAACCCCCCGAGAGCCAGACATACTCATCCCCTTTTCAACGTATTTTGTTTTTGTCTTTCTCGCTTTTTTTTTTCCATTATATTTTTGAAAAAACTACATAGTGATTGCTAGCAAAAATACAACATGCAACTAATACATTATACAATATTACGACTTTTTGCCGATATTTTCAACACAATATACTTGTACCCTTTTTTTTTTTGTAGGACTTCAAGATATTTTGCATGTCATACATAAACACGGTGTCATCTTTCTTGAAACTGACGTGCTGTCCGTTTTACAAACAAGTTATGTTTATGCTTCTTCATCCTCTGAATGTTCCTCCCTCGTCCCTCTTCACAATAACAATCAAGGTGGATCTATGAAATGAAACACCTCTTCCCAAAGCGTGACTACCCTATTGAGGGCATGCGTCTAGGGCAGTAGGGTCTAAATCGATGGGCCAGATATACTAACATGCAGAACGTACGGTATGTTTGAAAAAGACTAACCATTTATCCAGTTCAAGCTGTCTTTAAGATGTGACATCGCGCTCTGACTATTTCCCATAAAATCGTGACAAACTATTACTTGTTCTTACATTTGACCTCTTGCTGCTTGGTTGAAAATGATAGATGAAAAAGAACTTTTTTAAAAAGAGTCAAACCACAAATGTTTTAAGATTGTTACAAAATGTAAAAAATAAAAAAGGTCTGGAGACAAAATTAATTCAGGTGACTCTGGCTTTATTAGGACAACAGACATATAATACAAATGGGTTAGGGGTTAAATATAACCATCGTGGACTTAATAGTCTAACAAAATACTTTTATCTGAATACATTTGTTCTTTTTAAGAGCACTTTTTGAAATTATTTATTTATTATTTCAGTGGAACAATCCAGTGTTTGTTAACATTAACGCTTTCTTCTCTTTTTCTTGTGTTACTAAGATACTTTTAAACACACTTTGGTGTATGCAACACTTGTTCAGATAAAACAAGGTTTTTTCTTTTCTGATAAACTTACATATTTTAGTTATTTTATGTTACCAAGATACTTTGAGATACACCCTGATGTACACAACACTTAACAAAGGGTATAATATGAAGTAGTTGGTAAGGAAGGGGTTTTTCTTTAAGGGTGCAAAACTTTTAGAACAGGGTAAAATATTCATTAATTTGTATTGAATTGAGTTTTCTTTTTTTGATTTTCAACATACTATATGACTTTTACATATTTCTGACGTACTATACTTTTTTTTTTTGACTTTTTTCTGTAGAATCTTGACAAAACTATTACTTGTTCTTAAATGATGACCTATTGCTGGAGATGAGATGAAAAAGCTACAACGCTTAAAGAACTTTTTTCTAAAAAACTCTCAACTCTACACTGACTCCCCCCACTCAACGCAATAAGTCCCACCCCACTCAGCAAATCATCTAAAACGAAGGACCCCATCAAGACGACCGTTGAAAACTAGCCATGGATCTGAGAAAAACCAAGTCTGATGTAGCCTACCCTTATTATCACCAGGATAATGGATATGGGCTTAATGACTGGATGGTACAAAGTAGGGGAGAGGATGTTCCCGAAGAAGAGCTCTCCTCTATATGTAATAGTATTGTAAACGAAACATTTAAAGTGGTCCCGGAATCTTCATTTTTCAGAAACATTCTG